>NC_042964.1:2543849-2658849 GCF_901001165.1 Salmo trutta | reverse complement strand
ATTGGGATAGGTCTGGGAGAGCGTGTGTGTGTGTGTGTGTGTGTGTGTGTGTGTGTTTAAATAATTCACTATGCTCGTAGCAGCATGAACATATGACATATCTGCTGTGGGAAAGTGGGTTTTTATAACAAGCACTTAGAGAGTGTGTGTTTGTGCATGTCTGTGCTAGTGCACTTAGCTGATGGATAGATAAGGCAATGAAGGATACTATACTGTATTCAACACACACACACACACTCACACACTCGCTTTTAGGTCATTGGAGGCTTCTGTTTTCTGGTAGTTACTAGATGACCACGCCAGGACGGTATATGAGTAATTGATCCTTAATCTAGGGTTAAAAGGGATACAAGTTAAGGTTAGGGTCAGGTAAGACTAGATACTAGTTAAGGTTAGGGTCAGGGTAAGACTAGATACTAGTTAAGGTTAGGGTCAGGGTAAGACTAGATACTAGTTAAGGTTAGGGTCAGGGTAAGTGGTTAACATCTAAATATTGCACGACTTCTAGTGTTTCTACCTGGCCCTTAGCGACTGCATTTCCTGGCCCTTAGTGACCGCATTACCTGGCCCTTAGCGACTGCATTTCCTGGACCTTAGTGACCGCAATACCTGTCCCTTAGTGACCGCATTACCTGGCCCTTAGTGACCGCATTACCTGGCCTTTAGTGACCGCAATACCTGGCCCTTAGCCACTGCATTTCCTGGCCCTTAGCGACCCCATCTCCTGGCCCTTAGTGACCGCAACACCTGGCCCTTAGTGACCGCATTACCTGGCCCTTAGCGACCGCATTACCTGGCCCTTAGTGACCCCATCACCTGGCCCTTAGTGACCGCATTACCTGGCCCTTAGCGACCGCAATACCTGGCCCTTAGTGACCGCATTACCTGGCCCTTAGCGACCTCAAAACCTGGCCCTTAGTGACCGCAATACCTGGCCCTTAGCGACTGCATTTCCTGGCCCTTAGCGACCCCATCACCTGGCCCTTAGTGACCGCATTACCTGGCCCTTAGCGACCCCATCACCTGGCCCTTAGTGACCGCAATACCTGGCCCTTAGTGACCGCAATACCTGGCCCTTAGCGACCGCAATACCTGGCCCTTAGCGACCGCAATACCTGGGCCTTAGTGACCGCATCACCTGGCCCTTAGCGACCGCATAACCTGGCCCTTAGCGACCGCATCACCTGGCCCTTAGCGACCGCATCACCTGGCCTTTAGCGATGGCATTACCTGGCCCTTAGCGATGGCAATACATGGCCCTTGGAGACTGCAAAACCTGGCCCTTACCGACGGCATTACCAGGCCCTTAGCGACGGTATCACCAGGCCCTTAGCGATGGCATCACCAGGCCCTTAGCGACCAGGCCCTTAGCGACGGCATCACCAGGCCCTTAGCGACAGCATCACCAGGCCCTTAGCGACGGCATCACCAGGCCCTTAGCGACGGCATCACCTGGTCTTTAGCGACGGCATCACCAGGCCCTTAGCGACGGCATCACCAGGCCCTTAGCGACGGCATCACCAGGCCCTTAGCGACGGCATCACCTGGTCTTTAGCGACGGCATCACCAGGCCCTTAGCGACGGCATCACCAGGCCCTTAGCGACGGCATCACCAGGCCCTTAGCGACGGCATCACCAGGCCCTTAGCGACGGCATCACCAGGCCCTTAGCGACGGCATCAACTGGCCCTTAGCGACCGCATCACCAGGCCCTTAGCGACGGCATCACCTGGTCTTTAGCGACGGCATCACCAGGCCCTTAGCGACGGCATCACCAGGCCCTTAGCGACGGCATCACCAGGCCCTTAGCGACGGCATCACCTGGTCTTTAGCGACGGCATCACCAGGCCCTTAGCGACGGCATCACCAGGCCCTTAGCGACGGCTGCACCTGGTCTTTAGCGACGGCTGCACCTGGCCCTTAGCGACGGCATCACCTGACCCTTATCGACCACATGATGAACAGAGATTCCCATTAGAACCAGAACCTTCTCAATACCTGGATGATTGCACATACGCAAACACACACACACAAACACACACACACACGTGTCAGATCTGAGGACTCTGAGTGTGTTTTGTGAGCAACATGGCTAACTATGTTGTCATTTCTGAGTGAAATTGATATGTGTGCAGGATTTCAATCCAGCCCTGCATTAAATCACTCCAGATACCCTTCCTCCAATATGTGAGTATTGGTGACTGTGGCTGATAACTACGTTGTGTACACACACACACACACATCATGACTATATGTTGTGTGTTGCTGGAGCATCTAAGGTTACACACTCAGGAAATTGACTCTCTCACCCCCCAGGAGACACAGAGAAACACAGATAGGAGAGGTGGGGGGGTGATGACTCTAACCTTCATTCTGTCCTGTAATTGTTTTGGGCTTTATGAGGGATTACAACATTATCATTGTGTGTTGATGTGATATTTGAATTATGAGTACCCCTCCTCTCTCTATCCCCCCCCCCTCTAACATAACACCAGTGTAATCTGCGGTAATCTCTGGTTTATGAGGGATTACAACATTATCACTCACGGAGATCTATACTGCCCTACCAAGCAAAAAGGCAATTGCTGCTCATTTGGTCGAAAATGTGTTCATGTCATATTTGCTACATTAAATACATGCTTAATCACGTGGACAAGTATCCCTGCATCTGTTGTATTGGGTTTTGGAGGAAAATGGGGGTCATGTTAGCAGTAAATAATCCAAGGTAAATAAAAAGCTATTTTTCTCAGTTCCACGCTATGAGCAGTTACTGCTTTTTTGCTTGGTAGGGCAGAATAGCTGTTGGTGTGATATGACACTGCAATAGAAGGGAACTTGCCATTCACTTTGTCTCCCCCCCCTCCCCCTAACAGCAGCGTCCCGTCCAGCAGTCCTTTGCTGCCTCTCTGTGTCGTGAGTCTCACTGGAAGTGCCTCCTCTTGACTCTTCTCATGTATGGGTGTTTCGTCATGCTGGGTTGGTGTGGCGTCTGCCGTGTGCCTGTCCTGGGCTCCGGGGAGTACGCGGTCGTCTCGGCTACCACTACCGCCGCCTTCCCTGACTTGCCTCAACTGCGCCTCGACAGGTTAGTTAGTGTGTGTTACGTTTACTTTAGTCGTCTCCCACTACCCTAAAAACAATACAGAAAATCTTAAGACAGCAAATCTTCAACAAATGTTCTTCAGGGAATCTACGTTTTCTCATTTTAAACCCCCTTTTTTGTGTTTTATGTTAATTTATTCTTCTCGTTTGTTGATCGCTTTTATTGTGTTATTTTTACTGCTGTAAATAAGTGTTAATGGGGTTTTAATAAATACACTTTACATAAAGTTAAATACACTTTACATAAAGTTAAATACACTTTAAATATAGTTAAATACACTTTAAATAAAGTTAAATTCTCTTTTAAATAAATTTAAATTCTCTTTTAAATAAAGTTAAATGCACTTTAAATAAAGTTAAATTCTCTTTAAATTAAGTTAAATTCTCTTTTAAATAAAGTTAAATTCAAGTTGAATTGTGTTAGTATCCTCCATCCAGTTCAAGAGGCTATCTGTACATTCCTAAAAGCCTCTGCATGGTCAATCTGGTATCTGCAGTGGCCGTACAGCATTTACTGCGATACGGCCTCTATAGAACTCATGGCATTCATACTTCCCGCCCCCACCTACCGTCAACCAATCATGTCAATGCCGGAGCTATACAGAGTCCTCCGCATTGTTAGAACATTTGGGCGACGCACGGCGATGCGCTACAGAGCTGTTTGGCCTCTGCGTGCCTCCACAATTCCATCGCACCATCCATATGGAGCCTCTGAACACATTTTTCAGATCAAGCATAAATGATCTTTAACCCTGCTCTATGTGATGGACCTGTTTTTAAATAAAGTTTGATTGTGTTTGTATGAACATGACCTTTCTCTCTCTCTTCTCCCTCCTCTAACAGCCCATGTTCCAGTGGTTATGTGTATATCCCTCTAGCCTTCCTAGCTATGTTGTATGTGGTGTATCTGGTGGAATGCTGGCACTGTTACTCCAAGACCGCCATTTTGGCTCAAGCGGAGACGGCAGAGGTATGTGACTTTGACTTTTATTTTGGTTGAAACTCTCATTGTGTGTCCCTATCTGTTGTTATTTGGGGGAAATCTAATTGGCTTTGGTTACGTGGGCAAGGGGTGTATAGTAGAGTGAGTTGGGGAGACTGACTGTGTGTGTGTCCAGGTGAGTTGGGGAGACTGACTGACTGTGTGTCCAGGTGAGTTGGGGAGACTGACTGTGTGTGTGTCCAGGTGAGTTGGGGAGACTGACTGTGTGTGTGTGTCCAGGTGAGTTGGGGAGAATGACTGTGTGTGTGTCCAGGTGAGTTGGGGAGACTGACTGTGTGTGTGTCCAGGTGAGTTGGGGAGATTGACTGTGTGTGTGTCCAGGTGAGTTGGGGAGACTGACTGTGTGTGTGTCCAGGTGAGTTGGGGAGACTGACTGTGTGTGTGTCCAGGTGAGTTGGGGAGACTGACTGTGTGTCCAGGTGTGTTGGGGAGACTGACTGTGTGTCCAGGTGTGTTGGGGAGACTGACTGTGTGTCCAGGTGTGTTGGGGAGACTGACTGTGTGTGTGTCCCCAGGTGTGTTGGGGAGACTGACTGTGTCCCCAGGTGTGTTGGGGAGACTGACTGTGTGTCCAGGTGTGTTAGGGAGACTGACTGTGTGTCCAGGTGTGTTGGGGAGACTGACTGTGTGTGTGTCCCCAGGTGTGTTGGGGAGACTGACTGTGTGTGTGTCCCCAGGTGTGTTGGGGAGACTGACTGTGTGTGTGTCCCCAGGTGTATGAGCGTGTCACAAAGCTCCAGCAGGCCACTCCCTGTATCTGGTGGAAGGCCATCAGTTACCACTACGTCAGACGGACCAGACAGGTGACCAGGTATCGCAACGGAGACGCTTATACCACTACACAGGTAAGGACACACACAGGTTAGCAGGAAGGGGTGAAAACCCACACCTCCAGCTCTTAAAGGGAGTGCTCCTAATCTCAGCTTGTTACCTGTATAAAAGACACCTGTCCACAGAAGCAATCAATCAATCAGATTCCAAACTCTCCACCATGGCCAAGACCAAAGAGCTCTCCAAGGATGTCAGGGACAAGATTGTAGACCTACACAAGGCTGGAATGGGCTACAAGACCATCGCCAGGCAGCTTGGTGAGAAGGTGACAACAGTTAGTGTGATTATTCGCAAATGGAAGAAACACAAAAGAACTGTCAATCTCCCTCGGCCTGGGGCTTCATGCAAGATCTCACCTCGTGGAGTTGCAATGATCATGAGAACGGTGAGGAATCAGCCCAGAACTACACAGGGAGATCCTCTCAATGATCTCAAGGCAGATTTTTTTGTTGTTATTCTGTCTCTCACTGTTCAAATAAACCTACCATTAAAATTATAGACTGATCATTTCTTTGTCAGTGGGCAAACGTACAAAATCAGCAGGGGATCAAATACTGTCCCCTCACTGTATATCTCTCTACCCCATCTACAATATTACCCCTGTAACCTGTCCCTCTCTACAACATTACCCCTGTAACCTGTCTTTCTGTAGCATCTCTACATTACCCCTGTAACCTGTCTCTCTGTAACCCCTCTACATTAACCCTGTCCCTCTGTAACCCCTCTACATTACCCCTGTAACCTGTCTCTCTGTAACCCCTCTACATTACCCCTGTAACCTGTCTCTCTGTAGCCTCTCTACATTACCCCTGTAACCTGTCTCTCTGTAACCCCTCTACATTAACCCTGTCCCTCTGTAACCCCTCTACATTACCCCTGTAACCTGTCTCTCTGTAACCCCTCTACATTACCCCTGTAACCTGTCTCTCTGTAACCCCTTTTCATTACCCCTTTAACCTGTCCCTCTATAACCCCTCTACATTAACCCTGTCCCTCTGTAACCCCTCTACATTACCCCTGTAACCTGTCCCTCTGTCGCAGGTGTATCATGAGAGGGTTAATACCCACGCCTCCAGCTCTGAGTTTGACTACGGTCGCCACAGGGTTAAAGATGTCTCCAAAGAGCTCCAGGGACTTCAGGAACATCCAGCTGTCAGGCTACGCTTCACCAAGTGTTTCAGGTGAAACACACACATTTGGAAATCTAGATATTCATTTACAAAGCATTGTTTAAAATTCAGAAAAATATACTTTTTGTGGGTTGAGTCTCCCACCCTTAGGCTGATTTGTGCTACTGGAAAAGCGCTATGAAATCCAATCCGTCAGTGAATCAATCAATTGTTCCTCCGTTTCAGTTTTGCCAGCGCCCGTGCGGAGGCGGCATACCTCACCCAGCGAGCACACTTCTTCGGAGACAATGAGGGTCTGGATGATTACATGGAAGCTCGAGAGGGGATGCATCTAAAGAACGTTGATTTCCGGGAGCATATCCTGGCGTTCCCGGACCCGACCCGGCAACCGTGGTATTCCCGACCCCGGGTCTTCTGGCTAGCCTCAGTGTTCCTCTTCTCCTGGCCGCTCCGGGTCGTGTCGGAATACCGCACGGCGTACGTACACTACCACGTGGAGAAACTGTTCGGAGAGGAGACGATCCGTGAAGACGGAGGAGGGGACGGAGTGACGACGGAGAACGGTGGAACGACGAGAGGAGACAGGAGTGTCAACGGCGGGTCGAGTTACAGAGCGATATCGCGGGTGAACACGGTGGACATGACGGAGCTGGAGTGGCATATTCGCTGTAATCAACAAATGGTTCCTTCATATTCTGAAGCTCTTCTCATGGACTTGGAGAGAGAGAGTAACGGAGGAGTTAGTAGAACAGGAGGAACTAATACCACCACCTCCTCTACACCTGGAGCTCCAGGCTCAGACCCCATCCAGGGGGGCATCCCAGCTGGTATGGCCCACCCAGTGGCCTTCTCTTCGGCTTACCTCCTCCAGAGCTGCCCCCGGTGCCGGAGAACCACGTCCAGCTCCAGCCTACCGTCCAGGCTAAGGGCCCCGACAGGGAATCAAGCTCTGCTGAACGGCACCGTGGCTGAGATGAGGGCGAACGGCGTAGGGGGTGGCGGGGGAGGAGGGGGAGGTCAGGGGGGAGGAGGAGGAGGAGGAGGAGGAGAGGGGAGGTTAGTGTTGAGTCGTAGTGGGTTCTCTCTAGGGAGAACACGGCCGAGACCGGCGAGTCTGTTTCACTCTCGTAGTATGGGGGGAGGACTGGGGGGGGGACTGGGAGGAGGACGTGGGGAAGACGGGGGAGGAGGAGTGTTTCTGGGGTTAGGTTCCCGGCAGGGTCAGGACGATGAGGAGAGTAGAGGAGTGCTGGAAGGAGAGAGAGATGAAGAACAGGAGGAGGAGGAGAGGGATGAGGAAGCAGAGCAGGAGGGAGGAGGAGGAGTGGTGGATGCGGGGGTGAGGGAGGGAGAGAGAGATAGACCTCCGTCTTATCACGATGCGTTTTTCTTCCCGGTGTTGATCGTACACGGAGAGGAGAGTTGCCATGGTGGAGATGATGTGATGGACACAATAGTAAACTAACAGAAAACAAAGAGATTAAAAGAAGAGATCAAATTTAAATAGAGTGGTTGTCATAGTCTGGCAGTGGAATGAAGGGATATTGTAGTACAGGACAAGAAAGAGGGAGATGTTGGAGAGAGAGAGAGAGGTCTGATAATACGGCACAGAGAGAGAGAGGTCTGATAATACGGCACAGAGAGAGAGAGAGGTCTGATAATACGGCACAGAGAGAGAGAGGTCTGATAATACGGCACAGAGAGAGAGAGGTCTGATAATACGGCACAGAGAGAGAGAGAGGTCTGATAATACGGCAAAGAGAGAGAGAGGTCTGATAATATGGCACAGAGAGAGAGAGGTCTGATAATACGGCAAAGAGAGAGAGAAAGGTCTGTTAATACGGCACAGAGAGAGAGAGGTCTGATAATATGGCACAGAGAGAGAGGTCTGATAATATGGCACAGAGAGAGAGAGAGAGGTCTGATAATACGGCACAGAGAGAGAGAGGTCTGATAATACGGCACAGAGAGAGAGAGAGAGGTCTGATAATACGGCACAGAGAGAGAGGTCTGATAATACGGCACAGAGAGAGAGAGAGGTCTGATAATATGGCACAGAGAGAGAGAGAGAGAGGTCTGATAATACGGCACAGAGAGAGAGAGAGAGGTCTGATAATACGGCACAGAGAGAGAGAGAGAGGTCTGATAATACGGCAGAGAGAGAGCGAGAGAGAGGTCTGATAATATGGCACAGAGAGAGAGAGGTCTGATAATATGGCACAGAGAGAGGTCTGATAATATGGCACAGAGAGAGAGAGAGGTCTGATAATATGGCACAGAGAGAGAGAGAGGTCTGATAATACGGCACAGAGAGAGAGAGAGAGGTCTGATAATATGGCACAGAGAGAGAGAGAGAGGTCTGATAATACGGCACAGAGAGAGAGAGAGAGAGGTCTGATAATACGGCACAGAGAGAGAGGTCTGATAATATGGCACAGAGAGAGAGAGAGGTCTGATAATATGACAGAGAGAGAGAGAGAGAGGTCTGATAATATGGCACAGAGAGAGAGAGAGAGGTCTGATAATACGGCACAGAGAGAGAGAGAGGTCTGATAATATGGCACAGAGAGAGAGAGAGAGAGAGGTCTGATAATACGGCACAGAGAGAGAGAGAGGTCTGATAATATGGCACAGAGAGAGAGAGAGGTCTGATAATACGGCACAGGGATAGAGGGAGAGAGGTCTGATAATACGGCAGAGAGAGAGAGAGAGGGGTCTGATAATACGGCACAGAGAGAGAGAGAGGTCTGATAATACGGCACAGAGAGAGAGGTCTGATAATACGGCACAGAGAGAGAGAGAGGTCTGATAATACGGCACAGAGAGTGAGAGAGGTCTGATAATACGGCACAGAGAGAGAGAGAGGTCTGATAATATGGCACAGAGAGAGAGAGAGAGGTCTGATAATACGGCAGAGAGAGAGAGGTCTGATAATATGGCACAGAGAGAGAGAGGTCTGATAATACGGCACAGAGAGAGAGAGAGGTCTGATAATACGGCACAGAGAGAGGTCTGATAATATGGCACAGAGAGAGAGAGAGGTCTGATAATATGGCACACAGAGAGAGAGAGAGGTCTGATAATATGGCACACAGAGAGAGAGAGAGGTCTGATAATACGGCACAGAGAGAGAGAGAGAGAGGTCTGATAATATGGCACAGAGAGAGAGAGAGAGAGGTCTGATAATATGGCACAGAGAGAGAGAAAGGTCTGATAATACGGCACAGAGAGAGAGAGAGAGGTCTGATAATACGGCATAGAGAGAGAGGTCTGATAATACGGCACAGAGAGAGAGAGAGGTCTGATAATACGGCACAGAGAGAGAGAGAGAGAGAGGTCTGATAATATGGCACAGAGAGAGAGAGAGAGAGAGGTCTGATAATACGGCATAGAGAGAGAGGTCTGATAATACGGCACAGAGAGAGAGAGAGGTCTGATAATACGGCACAGAGAGAGAGAGAGAGCGAGGTCTGATAATATGGCACAGAGAGAGAGAGAGAGAGGTCTGATAATATGGCACAGAGAGAGAGAGAGAGAGAGGTCTGATAATATGGCACAGAGAGAGAGAGAGAGCGAGGTCTGATAATACGGCACAGAGAGAGAGAGAGAGAGGTCTGATAATACGGCACAGAGAGAGAGAGAGGTCTGATAATACGACACAGAGAGAGAGAGAGGTCTGATAATACGGCACAGAGAGAGAGGGAGGTCTGATAATACGGCACAGAGAGAGAGAGAGAGGTCTGATAATACGGCACAGAGAGAGAGGGAGGTCTGATAATACGGCACAGAGAGAGAGAGAGAGGGAGAGAGAGGTCTGATAATACGGCACAGAGAGAGAGCGAGGTCTGATAATACGGCAGAGAGAGAGAGAGAGAGAGAGAGAGGTCTGATAATACGGCACAGAGAGAGAGCGAGGTCTGATAATATGGCACAGAGAGAGAGAGAGAGCGAGGTCTGATAATATGGCACAGAGAGAGAGAGAGGTCTGATAATACGGCACAGAGAGAGAGAGAGGTCTGATAATACGGCACAGAGAGAGAGGGAGGTCTGATAATACGGCACAGAGAGAGAGAGAGAGAGAGAGAGGTCTGATAATACGGCACAGAGAGAGAGGGAGGTCTGATAATACGGCACAGAGAGAGAGAGAGAGGGAGAGAGAGGTCTGATAATATGACACAGAGAGAGAAATAGAGGGAGAGGGAGAGAGTAGTTTTAAATGGAGGGTAGTAGACTGAACATTGGAATATTTTCCAGATATAGTATCTATGCAAGGATATTGTTCAAGTATGTTGTTTTCCAGATTTCAAGGACACTGTAGGAGACAGATACTGTAGGAGAAAGATACTGTAGGAGTATGTGACTGTTTAAAAAGATTGGCTGTGTCCCAAATTGTACCCTGTTCCATATTTTAGTGACCGGAAAAGTTTCTCTGAAATAGGTCAACCAGAGGGCTGGTAAATATGTTTGCGGGGTACGGGATGTCGCCTTCAGCGACAGGACATCGGACGCCACCATTTAGGATCTGCTCTTTTGAGACAGAGGAGAAGAGGAGGGCGAAAACAAAAACAAAAAAAAGACAGGATACTGGAGATGAAAGACGAAACAGAGCAGAGTGTATTCCTCTCGTTATCTTGTCTTCCATGGAACAGATGGAACGAGAGTTCCCATTCTCCACCAACCGAAGGAGAGGAATAGATGGAACATTCTGGAAACAGCTCGACATGCTATGGATAGACATGGACACTGAGCAGCCAATCATCTGAGAGTGCCATCATGAACCAGTTCTTCTATAAACAGTGTGTGTGTGTGTGTGTGTGTGTGTGTGTTTGTTCACAGTCACCTCTGCAGATAGGAGGCTATCTATTTTCCATCACACTGGACCCTGTCTTCTTCAGCCAACAACCCAGCACAGCAAAACAAAATGGAGGATATCTGATCCTTCCTCTCTGACCTCCTATAGCCTCGTTATCACTATCTGCCTGCTTGGCGTCTCACATTACACCCTATTCCCTGAGTAGTGCACTACTTTTGACCAGAGGCTCTATGGGACAGCCCTGTGTATGTATACTGCCCCTTATATGGTATGTGGCCCTGGTCAAAAGTAGGGCACTACATAGGGAATAGGGAACCATCACTCACTCCGCTGTCTGCATCTACCCAGAGTTCGAGGTGAGGAACTGGGCTTGAGTTACAAGCCGCTCCCCGTCTCTCTCCAACCTCCCCCTGGCAGTAATCAAATGTATCTATGGTTGGTAGCTCAGTTGGTAGAGCATGGTGTTTGCAACGCCAGGGTTGTGGGTTCGATTCCCACGGGGGGCCAGTACAGGAAAAAAAAAAAAAAAAATGAAATGTATGCATTCACTACTGTAAGTCGCTCTGGATAAGAGCGTCTGCTAAATGACTAAAATGGATTACTGGCTCCTCATGGTTCTATGACAGTGTGAGGTGGTCCAGGTGCATAGGCTGTGATTCTAGCCCCACCAATGTTTAGCCAACGAGAGAGAGAATTATATTCTACTAAATGACAAACTTGACCACAAACAGAGGATGACCTGGTTTTTTTCAGCATGTGGTCCTTGCTCACACACACTGCCCTGACTGAGCCTTCCCCTTGATTTGGTGTTGTTATATTCACACGCCGCCTCTGTCTCTTTCTGAGAACAGTGCCAAGATAAATCTCACACGCACATACGCGCATTCCCATGAGATCATCACTTGGCCAAGTACACCGGTCGCCACGCACACCGGTCGCCGCGCATGTGTGCAGGCAACGTTGGTTCCGTTTTGTTGCTGTGATGTCATCGCTACGCTGTCGGAATGTCTTTGTGTTGCAGCACGAATGTTGACAGGTTGACAATGATAATTATATTATTACTACGATGAAGACAATCTTCGAATCATACCCTATTCCCTAGACAGGTAGGGCACTACTTTCGGGCCAGGGCGGCACCCTGTTCCCTAGGCTTCTGATGTTTCTAATTTCCACTTTGAAATTTAAGACTTGATTTTCCCTTACAAAGAAAATGGATCAACCTTTACAAAAAATATCCATTAATTATAATCCACATAATAATTCACATTTCCTGTTGCTACAAGGATTATTTTCCTGTTGTAGCAAACTGGCTCAAATTAAGATGCAACATCTGTATTCCTCATCTAAAAGCCAAAAGTAGTGGGCTACATAAGGAATAGGGAACCATTGGACCATAAGGAATAGGGTATAGGGTACCATTGGACCATAAGGAATAGGGTATAGGGTACCATTGGACCATAAGGAATAGGGTATAGGGTACCATTGACCTAGTCTTTGCAATGTCTCTGATGGGTTTATGACACTGTATCCAGTAACACTCTCCAGTCATTGTAACAGTCCAGCGCTGTCCACATCACTATTTTGTCTAAACATGAGGACGTGTTAGCCAGGATGATGAGTTTTTAAACGGGCGCCATGTCAGACACCAAAAAGCGGCAAGTCCAAAAACTTTTCCTCCTGATATTTTAAACTGTTATTATTCTGCTCTGCTCTATATAGGATACTATTAATGATAATGCTGTTATTCCTACTACTACTGGTCATTACCATCCTGGATATTACTTCTACTACTGGTCATTAC
Source organism: Salmo trutta (assembly GCF_901001165.1). NCBI lineage: Eukaryota > Metazoa > Chordata > Actinopteri > Salmoniformes > Salmonidae > Salmo > Salmo trutta. The sequence goes on along the minus strand of NC_042964.1, from coordinate 2,646,170 downwards.
CATCCTGGATATTACTTCTACTACTGGTCATTACCATCCTGGATATTACTTGTACTACTGGTCATTACCATCCTGGATATTACTTCTACTACTGGTCATTACCATCCTGGATATTACTTCTACTACTGGTCATTACCATCCTGGATATTACTTCTACTACTGGTCATTACCATCCTGGATATTACTTCTACTACTGGTCATTACCATCCTGGATATTACTTCTACTACTGGTCATTACCATCCTGGATATTACTTCTACTACTGGTCATTACCATCCTGGATATTACTTCTACTACTGGTCATTACCATCCTGGATATTACTTCTACTACTGGTCATTACTATCCTGGATATTACTTCTACTACTGGTCATTACTATCCTGGATATTACTTCTACTACTGGTCATTACCATCCTGGATATTACTTCTACTACTGGTCATTACCATCCTGGATATTACTTCTACTACTGGTCATTACTATCCTGGATATTACTTCTACTACTGGTCATTACCATCCTGGATATTACTTCTACTACTGGTCATTACCATCCTGGATATTACTTCTACTACTGGTCATTACCATCCTGGATATTACTTCTACTACTGGTCATTACCATCCTGGATATTACTTCTACTACTGGTCATTACTATCCTGGATATTACTTCTACTACTGGTCATTACCATCCTGGATATTACTTCTACTACTGGTCATTACCATCCTGGATATTACTTCTACTACTGGTCATTACCATCCTGGATATTACTTCTACTACTGGTCATTACTATCCTGGATATTACTTCTACTACTGGTCATTACCATCCTGGATATTACTTCTACTACTGGTCATTACCATCCTGGAATACAAGGGACAGACAGATTATCATCTGTATTTTAAAATGACAGATTATTTTGACCTGGTTGGTTTCCACTAATCTCCAAACCAGATCTTGTATGTGCTGACCAGCTAGTCGGTTTGGGTACCTGTCTTTCATGACTCACGAGACATCAGGTTGCTACTGATCTAAGTCAGATAAAATGGCTGAAATTAAATCGCCAGCAGCAGCTTTTCCTATGGAATGAATGGATGGTCCAACACTGCAATACAGTATTTACTTTAATACCCACCGGTATCAACACTTATATTCACACAAACTAAAGTAATGCTCTTCTATATATTTCTGATAATAAATGTAATTTCATGAATATGCTACTATACCTCTGATGGTGATGATGTATGTGGTACTGCTGATAACAATGTTGGTGATGACAACGATGTTGGTGATGTCAACGATGTTGGTGATGTCAACGATGTTGACGATGTCAACGATGTTGGCGATGTCAACGATGTTGGCGACGACAACGATGTTGGCGATGACAACGATGTTGGCGATGTCAACGATGTTGGTGATGTCAACGATGTTGGTGATGTCAACGATGTTAACGATGTTGGTGATGACAACGATGTTGGCGATGTCAACGATGTTGGCGATGTCAACGATGTTGGCGATGTCAACGATGTTGATGGTGTCAACGATGTTGAAGGTGTCAACGATGTTGGTGATGTCAACGATGTTGGCGATGTCAACGATGTTGATGGTGTCAACGATGTTGGTGATGTCAACGATGTTGGTGATGTCAACGATGTTGGTGATGTCAACGATGTTGGCGATGATGGTGTCAACGATGTTGATGGTGTCAACGTTGTTGGTGATGTTGACGATGTCAACGATGTTGGTGACGACAACGATGTTGATGGTGCTGCTGATAACGATGATTGTTACCAATAATAAAGTCAACCTGCTTGATGTACCAGGATATAATTGCTTTGCCTTGTGGTTATTCACACATCACACATCTAGTTTTGTATTTCTATGTTTTTTGGGGGGAGGATGATCTCCAATTAGAGGCAGCTGGTCATCGTTGTCTCTAATTGGAGATCTTACTTAAGTAGTGTTTTTCCCACCTGGGTTTGTGGGAGATTGTTTTTGAGTTAGTGTATGTTGCACCTCTTCGTCACAGTTTGTTGTGTTTGTTCTTTAGTTTATTTGTGTATCTTGCATAGTTTCACAGTTCAATAAAATATGTGGAACGATACACACGCTGCACTTTGGTCCGCTCCTTCCGACGAACGACGTGACAATGACACAAGTAATTTTTCTAACAATTGTTTACAGACGATTATAATTCACTGTATCACGATTCAAGTGGGTCAGAAGTTTACATACACTAAGTTGACTGTGCCTTTAAACTGCTTGGAAAATTCCAGAAAATGATGTAATGTCTTTAGAAGCTTCTGATAGGCTAATTGACATAACTTGAGTCAATTAGAGGTGTACCTGTGGATGTATTTCAAGGCCTACCTTCAAACTCAGTCCCTCTTTGCTTGGCATCATGGGAAAATCAAAAGAAATCAGCCAAGACCTCAGAAAAAAATGGTATAACTCAACGAGTCTGGTTCATCCTTGGGAGCAATTTCCAAATGCCTGAAAGTACCACGTTCATCTGTACAAACAATAGTACGCAAGTATAAACACCATGGGACCACGCAGCCGTCATACCGCTCAGGAAGGAGACGCGTTCTGTCTCCTAGAGATGAACGTAATTTTGTGCGAAAAGTGCAAATCAATCCCAGAACAACAGCAAAGGACCTTGTAAAGATGCTGGAGGAACAGGTACAAAAGTATCTATATCCACAGTAAAACGAATCCTATATCGACATAACCTGAAAGGCCGCTAAGCAAGGAAGAAGCCACTGCCCCAAAACCGCCATAAAAAAGTCAAACTACGGTTTGCAACTGCACATGGGGACAAAGATCGTACTTCTTGGAGAAATGTCCTCTGGTCTGATGAAACAAAAATAGAACTGTTTGGCCATAATGACCATCGTCATGTTTGGAGGAGAAAGGAGGAGGCTTGCAAGCCAAAGAACACCATCCCAACCGGGAAGCACGGGGGTGGCAGCATCATGTTGTGGGGGTGCTTTGCTGCAGGAGGGACTGGTGCACTTCACAAAATAGATGGCATCATGAGGGAGGAAAATTATGTGGATATATTGAAGCAACATCTCAAGACATCAGTCAGGAAGTTAAAGCTTGGTGGCAAATGGGTCTTCCAAATGGACAATGACCCCAAGCATACTTCCGAAGTTGTGAAAAAATGGCTTAAGGACAAGAAAGTCAAGGTATTGGAGTGGCCATCACAAAGCCCTGACCTCAATCCTATAAAAGAATGTGCGAGCAAGGAGCCCTACAAACCTGACTCAGCTACACCAGCTCTGTCAAGAGGAATGGGCCAAAATTCACCCAACTTATTGTGGGAAGCTTGTGGAAGGCTACCTGAAATGCTTGACCCAAGTTAAACATATTTAAAGGCAACGCTACCAAATACTATTTGAGTGTATGTAAACTTCTGACCCACTGGGAATGTGATGAAAGAAATAAAAGCTGAAATAAATCTTTCTCTCTACTATTATTCTGACATTTCACATTCTTAAAATAAAGTGGTGATCCTAACTGACCTAAAACAGGGAATTTTTACTAGGATTAAATGTCAGGAATTGTGAAAAACTCAGTTTAAATGTACTTGGCTAAGGTGTATGTAAACTTCCGACTTCAACTGTTAACGGGGGCGAACAAACAGCGAGTAGCAGCAGTGTACAAAAGTGGGTGGGTCGATGTAAATTCGCAGCAGTCTAATGGCTTGGGGGTAGAAGCTGTTGAGGAGCCTTTTGGTCTTAGACTTGGCGCTCCGGTACCGCTTGCCGTGCGGTAGCGTAGGGAAGGGTGCCTGGATTCCCTCCCGCTGGTAGTGGAGGGGCTGGGCGGTGACGCTGGGGGCAGGAGCGAGCCCCAATCCCTGTTGCAGCACTATCCTCTCCCTCTCCTTCTGACGCCGGGAGTACCTGAAACAGGTAGAGAAAAACAAACACAAGCTGTCACTCAGATTGTCATTAGTCACATGGCTTTATGTAACAAGTCTTCCATAAGTTAATGTCTTACCACTGACTGATGGTCCTTTGATTCAGCTCAAAGAGCTGAAGGTTGGTCTGGGCCATCAACCTTGGGCTGTTCAGCACTGCGTCCCGGATGGCCACGTAGTCTACCAGAACGAGCACCCACCTGCTCTTCTTGACGCCGGCAGACTGTGTGGCGCTGGGATGGATTTGGCAGAGCTGACTGCAAATTGCCTCCACCAAACGGCTGGTGCCCGGCCGATGGGGGGCATAGGAAGATATCAGTGGTGGAGGGGTGCCGGGTTAGGCTGATTTATTATTTCATATGCAGTTAAATTCAGTTTAGTTTTATTTCATATGCAGTTAAATTCAGTTTAGTTTTATTTCATATGCAGTTAAATTCAGTTTAGTTACATTCATAGAAAGACACGTTTACCCCAATGACCATCAGGTTGTCACATATCATGCAATGCATTCAACTACATACACTTCAACTACATGCCATCAAAAAAACGAAGGAAAATAGAATTCCAACTTTGAGTTGATATAAAATGTTAGCTAAGGTTTTACAGGGTTGTCAGCGCTCAAATAAACAGAGTTTTTGTAAACCTTGTTTACAGTAGCTAGCGATCTACGGACGTTAAATTACACAGTTCGGGTAGCCCCTGTAGTTAAACAAGTCGGTTGACTAGACGTGTTATTGTCATATTTTATCCCATTTACTCGTCGATTATTTTCATTTCTTTGCAAACTAAGCACAATTCCCTCATATACTCACCGGGTATCATCAATGTCAGTCGGAAAAATATTTTATAGCCAATGCTAACTTACCTGCGCAGCAGCATACTATACTATAGCTACAGTAGCTAGCGATCTACGGTTATTAAATTACACAGTTCGGGTAGCCCCTGTAATCAAACAATTCGGTTGGCTAAACGTGTTATTGTCATATTTCAGCACATTTAGTCGTCGATGTTAACTTGGCTGCAAATTAAGCGCAATTACCTCACATACTCATCCGGTATGATCAATGGCTGCCCCGAAAAAAAAATATTTTTGTGATGAGATGACGTTACTTTTTTTAGAACGTTACCAGAACTTTAGAACTTCGGAGGACAATTATTGGCTTAAAAAAAACTTTTGGAACAAGCTAGGCTCTTCATTGGTGGGTTTTTGCTCTCTTTCTCCAGTTTGGAACAAGCTGAAGCTCTGATTGGAGGAGAGGACTAATGAAACAATTTGGAACAAGCTGAAGTGCTGATTGGAGGAGAGGACTAATGAAACAATTTGTTACAGATCACCATCAAGTCAAACTTGTGCACACCTTGGAGAATTTTCTAGATTAAATTAATTTAAAACATGTTTAAATGATCCTAAAGTACAAAATGTAACAACGAATAAGAAAATGGATGTGTCATTTCCACCACGTTCTGTAATGTCCACCAGTTAAGTTTGTGATGGAAATGACACTTCTACAGTTTCTGGAGAAAAATGACAGGCTGCTTAGCGTGCTTTGGTTAGTATTACAGTTAGCATGTGTAACAGTGTAGGTTCCGTCCCTCTCTTCGCCCCAACCCGGGCTCGAACCAGGGACCCTCTGCACACGTCAACAACTGACACCCCACGAAGCATCGTTACCCATCGCGCCACAAAAGCCACGGCCCTTGCAACGCAAGGGGAACAACCACTTCAGGTCTCAGAGCGAGTGACGTCACCGATTGAAACGCTATTAGCGCACACCACCGCTAACTAACTAGCCATTTCACATCGGTTACACATGTAGTTTACACTAAATACACAATTTTTTTCAACATTTCTACCACAAATTAATGAAATTATAGCCTGTTTGGAAATGACTGTTTAAAAAAAAATAATCTCTACACAAACAATATTTACCTAAATTTTTCTGTCCGCTGCAGCCATGTCCTTCAGTGTCACCATGTTTACATGGTAATTAAATTAACATTCTCTTCATTAAATGAGGTATTTGTCCTCAGTGGTTGAAATAACACCACTACCAAACTACAATATAAAGGACATACTCACAATAAATACATATTTTATTTAATTGATTCTTTCTCCAGTTGATAACAATTACACATTTTATAAATGTTCATTCATAGAAAAACATAGAAGCTCAAAAGTCTGGGTCAGGGACAAGGGTAAAACAGTGAATTTTAGGTATAAAATGCATCTGAAAAGTAGCTAAATATACTTGAGAGAGGTGTTAAAAAAAAGTCTGGGGTGTTTGTAGTGTGAACTTAACAAAGAATATAAACTTTTAATCAAATCCCCAAAATTTCACCCGAGATAGAAGTGCCCATAGTCTCAAAATCACCCTCCATAAACAAGATTTAACTCCTGTGGGGTTTAGGTTTAACACATTTAGACAACCCTTCTACAAGTTAGATCCTGACGAAGGTGAGCGCCTTGACAAAAAGTGACAGGTTCTCACAGTAAGAAAAAGCATTTAAAAAAACAACGATTCAAGGCTAAATACAGCAGCCGTGTCGGGATTCCGTACAGGGTCGGTGAGTAGGTTCATCCTTGGTAGAAAATACCCCCCTTTGAATTTGCTAATTCCTGGTGGCACAAGCTCGACTAGTGAGCAATATCCTGTCAATAGCGACACAGCTGTTTGGGTTTAATTCAGCAGTCCTGTTGCACTTACCCAACATGACCACTAGAGGTAGTGAACAGCCAGCCACACAAGTGCCTGCTTTCTCCCACCACACAATGAATACAGTAAACAAAGTTTAATTAAAGGTCTGAAAAAGCCAAAACTACAACCGAGAGGTACAAAACTGGGAACGCTTCACGATTTTGCGTGTCATCTTTGCACAAGGGGCCATGCTAATCTTCTCTGTATCGTTCCAATTTTAGTATATGTGCTGCCGAAGCCAGCACAAATAGTCACTCTGAGCAGACATTATTTATAGGACCAGTCTAGATTAGCAGTCTTATTAACGGTTATACTCTGGAAACACCCTGATAAGACTCACATATGCTTAAACCAATCAACACACCTATATAAACACACAGAGCTCTCGGAGTTACCATCTAAAAGCTTCTAACAGTTGCCTTTTACCATGCAGTAGGGCATGCTGGGGGTTATGTAGAGTAGCGGGGCTGTGACTGGTGTGGTTTCCCCCTCCATAAAGTCTTTCCTCGGCTAGTAGAAACTAAACTGGTCCGATATCTGTATCTAGTAACCACTTCTACTCAGAGCTGAGAGGACTTGGGTTTAGTGTGTGTCCGTTGAACTCACATTTTTAAAACAGCAGAAAATCTTACCAACAAGAGGGGCAACTAAACTAAAATACATTGGTGTTCAATACTTACACGAGTCGCCATCTTGGATGCGTTTTAATTTAAAGCCTGTCCTCTTTGACGTCCGCTGGTGCAGTACTGCTTTTCTCCGCCAGATGGAGCTCCATTCACCGCAAATAAGACTTGAAGGCGCAGCGCAGAGGGATGATAAGAGCTGTTCCATTGAACCTACGAAACACCTTTTGCCAGAGAAATGTTATTTATTTGTCACGTTTGACATCACAGTTCTACAATTTAAAACGAAATACAAACCATGTTCAAATAAAACAAGAAATAATAGGAGTCAGTCTGCGCTGTTTAAATGGTCCTGTTAACCTAAATAGCGTTTGTTCCAGGTAACAAAATCAGAATACTGGAGAAAGAGGTAGAATTAAAGCAGTAAAAATCCTAAACCGAGGCTTGCATTTAAGCCTCAGTTTGGGATTTATTCCTATTTTTCGACAGCCTGCATGTCTCCATCTACCACGAATAGGTCGCAGTTGTAAATGAGAACTTGTTCTCCACTGGCCTACCTGGTTAAATAATAAAAACACACCAACCATGTTTCCCTGACTAATATATTCGAAGGCAAAGTTGAAAGCAGACACTCTGACAAGACTCCAAAACAGAGAGAAGTTCTCATTAAAAAAATGGTTTGCACTTTACAATTACAGCAGTAAGGAATACAGCGGCGGTAATGACAATGGTGGGCAGGTAACAAGTTATAACTAACGACACACGTCGGAGCGAAGCTGTCTAATTTAGCTAGTCTGAAGGGAGATGCATGTCCATAGCTTTCCAATTATGGCTTTTTCATCAACAGTAGCTAACAAGCCAAGGCTATAACGCACAGGTAATATATACAAGGCCAGAGTCATTTACCTACCTCAAGTATAGCACTTTCTGATTCTCGTAGATGCTTGCTCGTATTTGTCTTCAGGTCACAAGGGCCCAAATGCGCCATTATCCAAAGTCTTTTCATGGTTCAACGTTCGAGGCGCAAATTATCTACATTCACCTGCATGTCCTCATATCAGTGCAAGGTACAATCTTCTATGATTTCCAGAGTGGGCAACGTGCAAAAATAATGGTTAGTGTTACTATGGATCCCTGGGACGTCCATACCCTAAAGCCTTTTACCCTAACCTTCACCATAACCCTGCCCTTAAGTCAACCGTTTAAACGGCATCGTTGGGACCTCCCATTCATCCCATTGAAGTTGACAGGATGTCCCAAGGAAGCCTTTTAGACTTTTCCCTAAAGATTAAACAATATTGGTATGTTTGTTACATTTGAGCAAAAGTAAGGGGGGGAATTCCAACCACTCAGACGTCAACATTGAAGGATCACACTTAAAATATTGATGTAATCTGAATCCATTTTCATAATGTTAACTATCAGAATAACCAATGAACTGGGCAGCAGCCCCTGTTGGCAAATGAATATATCTACTGCTGTTAATTCCATTCTTGTAACGGCTGCCGTCAAAATGAGACCAAGGTGCAGCGGAGGATGTGTTCATCTTAAATGAATTTATTCAAGAAAGAACACGTTAGACAAAAAACAAGAACCCGACAGCCAAACAGTACTGTCAGGTGCAAACACTAAACAGAAATGACTCACCCACAAAGCCTAAAGGAAAAACAGGCTGCCTATGTATGACTCTCAATCAGCAACAACGAAATTCCCTGTTTTAGGGCAGTTAGGATCACCACTTTATTTTAAGAATGTGAAATGTCAAAAATAGTAGAGAGAATGATTTATTTCAGCTTTTATTTCTTTCATCACATTCCCAGTGGGTCAGAAGTGATAGCATTGCCTTTAAATATGTTTAACTTGTTTAACCCAAGTTAAACATAAATATGTTTAACCCACAATAAGTTGGGTGAATTTTGGCCCATTCCGCCTGACAGAGCTGCTGTAACTGAGTCAGGTTTGTAGGCCTCCTTGCTCGCACATTGTTTTATAGGGTTGAGGTCAGGGCTTTGTGATGGCCACTCCAATACCTTGACTTTGTTGTCCTTAAGCCATTTTGCCACAACTTTGGAAGTATGCTTGGGGTCATTGTCCATTTGGAAGACACATTTGCGACCAAGCTTTAACTTTGTTGACATCACCAACATCGTTGACATCACCAACATCGTTGACATCACCAACATCGTTGACATCACCAACATCGTTGACAACATTTAATTGCCTTTTTGTTTTTGACTTTAGTTAAAGTGGTGCCATATTGTTTAAACTAATTTATAAAGTGAAAAAAGTTAGGTTTTGAATTAGACAATTTGCATTTGTGAATATGAAATTGACCTAATATTATTAGCAGCTTAATTAAATATACTACATCTTTATCAATGTCAGAATTTCTGAAATAAATCATTATATCAAATCCATTAAAGTGTACAACTGGTCCTATTTTTAATTTTTTTTTGTAACAAAATTCTGTATGTCAATCCAAAACATTCTACTATAAATACAGGCAAAAAACAAATGCAAAATGGTCACCTCCTCCATTCCACAGAAATCACATTTATATTCAATATTTAGCTTGAATCTTTCCAAATCATGTTCCACAGTATAAATTCTATGTAACATTTTAAATGAAACTTCCTTTACCTTGTTACTGATACAATATTTGTTAGCAATTTTCCATGCTTTCCCCCATTCTATATCACCATAGATATTTGACCAAAATAATCTTGCTGAGGGAATTGTAGTGTCACAAACAATATTCCTAATCTGTTTATTACTACCTTTATCTTTGATGTTAATATTGCCAATTAATATATTTTCATGTAAATCTATGTTATGAAATGTATGCATTCACTACTGTAAGTCGCTCTGGATAAGAGCGTCTGCTAAATGACAAAACATTTACTTACATCAACCACAGAGGAATTTATAAGAAATACAACCCCCCTTGGAATCGCATCAAAAACAATTGCATATTCTTTCAAGGTTATTGAAATGTTAAATTTATCAAGAAATTTAAACCCATTAGTTTGGCTGCTCAGCCTACCTAAATTACCCATCATAGCCCTGCCATTCCCAACCAATCAGAGCGCTTAGAAATGCGCCTCTCCACACTGTACCCTCCCACTCAGGTCAGACTGTTTTAGTCGTCCGAACTGAGAGACGCACGTTTCTCAGGACTTTTGTCTACAGTAAACACGAGTGTCTGACTGTTGTGCGGGCATTGCAATGTAAGTGCAGGGTTGTTTATCTGGGTTTTACATGCTGTGTAATAATAGGTAATTACCACTAAATACTTACTGTTACTTTGACAGCTTTCAGACATAACTCTAATACTGTTTTGCCTGTTTATCGTATGTAGTATTATTCAGTACTGCCGTAACTGTTATCGCATCGGCTGTAGAAGTGGTTTAGTTGTTGTATTGGTAAACACAGTATTTTGCATGCACACGCTTCCACAATGTTTTCCATAGTAGCCTTATTAAGGTGTTTTATTGCGCTGCGATGAGCGAGCTTCGAGTCATCCCAGACAGTTCTTGGAGGTTGCTCATGCACAGAGTAATTTACGACCCTGTGGCGCCAAGGCAGATCTGGTGAGATTCTCACAGGAGGCTTGAGAGAGAGGGTGCCATAAATCTTGACCCTTTGTCAATCCAGGTAATTAGTTTATCTCTCTCTCAAGTTCATGTTTACATTGATGCTGTGTTTATTGCCCTTTATAGACATGTTATAAGTTTAATGCCATTTAATGTGTATATATGCAGTACCAGTCAAAAGTAGAGTGAAGGAAAAGCAGCGAACAAGTGCTCAGCATATGTGGGAACTCCTTCAAGACTGTTGGAAAAGCATTCCAGGTGAAGCTGGTTGAGAGAATACCAAGAGTGTGCAAAACTGTCATCAAGGCAAAGGGTGGCTACTTTGAAGAATCTCAAATATATTTTTTATTTGTTTAGCACATTTTTGGTTACTAAATGATTCCATATGTGTTATTTCATAGTTTTGATATCTTCACTATTATTCTACAATGTAGAAAATAGTAAAAATAAAGAAAAACCCTTGAATGAGTAGGTGTGTCCAAACTTTTGACTGGTGCTGTATGTATATTGTATAGTTATTGTATAGTTATAACCGTTAACTAATGCTGTTTACATGTGTACATATCTTTGTCTTATAGAACTACAACAATAACATTTTAAGTCATTCAGATTACCAAAATCATATAAACATCTTCAAAGGAAACAGCTGTTTCTGTGTGTGTGTGTGGTGGTGACTATCAAGAGCACAGTGATGGGCCTCAACATCATGTTCCAACAGGACAGCGCTATAGAGGACAGAACCAAACCAATCATTTCTAAGTATATAGCGGGTGAGGGCATTCACAGCCGACCGCTCAGACTGGTGAGGGCATTCACAGCCGACCGCTCAGACTGGTGAGGGCATTCACACCCGACCGCTCAGACTGGTGAGGGCATTCACAGCTGACCGCTCAGACTGGTGAGGGCATTCACACCCGACCGCTCAGACTGGTGAGGGCATTCACACCCGACCGCTCAGACTGGTGAGGGCATTCACAACCGACGGCTCAGACTGGTGAGGGCATTCACAGCCGACCGCTCAGACTGGTGAGGGCATTCACAGCCGACCGCTCAGACTGGTGAGGGCATTCACACCCGACCGCTCAGACTGGTGAGGGCATTCACAACCGACAGCTCAGACTGGTGAGGGCATTCACAGCCGACCGCTCAGACTGGTGAGGGCATTCACAACCGACAGCTCAGACTGGTGAGGGCATTCACAGCCGACCGCTCAGACTGGTGAGGGCATTCACAGCCGACCGCTCAGACTGGTGAGGGCATTCACAGCCGACCGCTCAGACTGGTGAGGGCATTCACAGCCGACCGCTCAGACTGGTGAGGGCATTCACACCCGACCGCTCAGACTGGTGAGGGCATTCACAGCCGACAGCTCAGACTGGTGAGGGCATTCACACCCGACCGCTCAGACTGGTGAGGGCATTCACATCCTTCTAGACGGATTTAGTGACCAACAGTTTTTTTTACGTGGTCAGACATCTCTCCAGATTTAGCGACCAATAGTTTTTACAACAACGTTGGATGTTTGTATAATATTCTGGTCAGTCTGCAGTCAGCGTCGCTCATTATTGTTCTTTACAGTATAAATATTACATCTATGCTGACATCGTCCTATAAACTCATATGTAGGCTGATAATCTGGATCTTGATTGGGCCTGTTCAATTACTAGAGATTTTAAAGGAAGAGGAGTTTACTGCTATTGGCATTAACCCCTCTTTCCTACCCTATCTCTCTCTCTCTCTCTCTCTCTCTCTCTCTCTCTCATCTTCTCGGATTAATGGCACGCACCAGTCGTGCGTGCTCCAGCAAAATTCGAGGAAGAGAGGGAAGACGACGCGCTGTTGAAGGAAGAGAGGGAAGACGACGCGCTGTTGAAGGAAGAGAGGGAAGAGATGCTGTTGATTTGAACCTGCACCGCCAGAAAACGGGATACATCTAGCTGAGGATCTACCTACCTGAACAAGGTGCTCCGTATTGAACAGGCACCTGCCATTCTTTGGCAAGGTTTAATGTTGTCAAATATTGCAGACAAGTCTTGTTAATTGCAATGGAACTAATGGACAAATAGCCTATAAAAGAAAGGCTGTCGTGTAGGCAGTAGTGTGACTGAATGCTGCTGTTCACTTCACTGTTTAAATTCCTTTAGAATTTGAATGTCTTTATTTGTTGTACACCTGATGTGTGTTTGAAAGCCCAGAAAAGGCCAGCAAGGAGAGAGAGAGAGAGAGAGAGAGAGAGAGAGGAGGGGGATGAAGGGTAGATTAGCCAGGAGTAAAGCCTCTTTCAGGCCACTTGTAGACACAGATCACTCAGTTATATCTGTCTGTAGGTTAGCATGACTGTCTGTAGTACCTATAGGTTAGCATGACTGTAGACTCCCGTGGTACCTATAGGTTAGCATGACTGTCTGTAGAGTCCAGCCGTACCTATAGGTTAGCATGACTGTCTGTAGAGTCCAGCCGTACCTATAGGTTAGCCTTACTGTCTGTAGAGTCCAGCGCTACCTATAGGTTAGCATAACTGTAGAGTCCAGCGGTACCTATAGGTTAGCATGACTGTTTGTAGAGTCCAGCGGTACCTATAGGTTAGCATGACTGTTTGTAGAGTCCAGCGGTACCTATAGGTTAGCATGACTGTATAGTCCAGCCGTACCTACAGGTTAGCATGACTGTCTGTAGAGTCCAGCGGTACCTATAGGTTAGCATGACTGTAGAGTCCAGCGCTACCTATAGGTTAGCATGACTGTTTGTAGACTCCCGTGGTACCTATAGGTTAGCATGACTGTCTGTAGAGTCCAGCCGTACCTATAGGTTAGCATGGCTGTCTGTAGAGTCCAGCCGTACCTATAGGTTAGCATGACTGTTTGTAGAGTCCAGCAGTACCTACAGGTTAGCATGACTGTAGAGTCCAGCCGTACCTATAGGTTAGCATGACTGTTTGTAGAGTCCCGCTCACACACACCTTGACCTTGTTTGCGCACAGGTTTTAGGGCGTGGCCTGGCTGTCTATGTCTCTATCTGCATCACGATACTCACACACGCAGACAGACAGGCAGGCAAACATGCACACGGTCTGCCCTGGTTGTTATGCCAGGGGCTCGGTGGTGTGAGCCAAGCCCCTGTAAGCTTCAGATGCCGGGCTAAGCTCTGGCCGTACGGGGCCCAGGCCTCCAGTGTATGAGCGAGTGTCCAGTGTTTAGAGAGAGGAGCGTTAGACAGATGTACATTTAAAGCTTTTCAGACACAACTTCTCCTACTTTCTCTCTCTCCTTCCTCCCTCTCTCCACTTATATAGACCAACCATCATCACCATGTCAAAGGACCAGTCTCTAAATTCCTCCCATCCATCCCTCTCTTCACCTATATAGACCACCCATCACCATCACCACCATGTCAAAGGACCAGTGTGAATCCATAGCAGTGAGCGTCGAGTCCATTTTAACCAACGCAGTGAAGATGCAGTCCCAGTACCGGGAGCGTAGTGAGCAGCTAGCCGTGGCCGCCGCCGCACTTAGGGAGGAGTCGGCGTGCTTGAGAGAACAGGTGAGGTATGGATGGATGCATAGATATTTAGATAGACTGACTGACTGTTTGGTTGATTGATTTGATTTTGCTTGATTTAACAGTGTCAAGCCACCCAGCTGGATATGGCCCAGATGAGAAGACAGCTAGAACAACTGTTGGATAGCAAGGCTCAGATGGAGGCCAGTGATAGAATGCACCGCAAACTCAGCAAGACACTCTAAAGGGAAAGGAGGGGAGAGAAGGAGAGTGAGAAAATCAGAACGGCTGGCTAACAAGGCTCCGATGGAGATCCGGGATGGTAAACTTAGTAGTTAAAATGTAAAAAAAAATAAAAAAATGTCTCCTGTTCTCTAACGCTATCTATCTCCTGTCCTTAAACAATAGACTTTATGGCTAATAAGCAGTTATTATGCTAGCTATATATAGGCTTTCACTTCTCTTCACGAAAGATTGAATGGTTATGGGTCTGAATAAATAGCTGCTATAGCCTACCGTCATCGCTCATTCGCGTTTCTTTCAAAACTACCCGCGATTTCTTTTGGCTACTGTATTTAACATTCGGCAGAAAAGAGCTTGGATCCTTCTTCCAATAGTCTATTGTTATAAGAAATGCTAACAAAAATAAAATAAAAATAATATCCAGCAAGCTATTCTAGTTTTTCCTGCATGGGACCAAGAGCTAAGGAATGTTTTTTTAAGGAGAGGTTAGCGGAGCTCAGGCGCTTGGGTATTACGCAAGAGACAGAGGCTATAAATTAGAAGCTTATTATTATACATAAGCCATCATTAATTAACTAAATATAAGGCTAATACTGAATTGAATGTATTACCTGAAAGAGGTAGGCTAGGACATTATTTATATATTTATATATATATATATATTTTATTTTTTTATAGGGCTAGAACATCTATATACATACATACAGTTGAAGTCGGAAGTTTACATACACCTTAGCCAAATACATTTAAACTAAGGTTTCACAATTCCTGACATTTAATCCTAGTAAAAAATTCCCTGTTTTAGGTCAGTTAGGATCACCACTTTATTTTAAGAATGTGAAATGTCAGAATAATAGTAGAGTGATATATTTCAGCTTTTATTTCTTTCATCACATTCCCAGGGGTCAGAAGTTTACATACACTCAATAGTGTGTATGTGTAGTATTTGGTAGCATTGCCTTTAAATTGTTTAACTTGGGTCAAATGTTTCGGGTAAGCCTTCCACAAGCTTCCCACAATTAGTTGGGTGAATTTCGGCCCATTCCTCCTGACAGAGCTGGTGTAACTGAGTCAGATTTGTAGGCATCCTTGCTTGCACACAATTTTTTCAGTTCTGCTAACAAATGTTCTATAGGATTGAGGTCAGGGCTTTGTGATGTCCACTCCAATACCTTGACTTTGTTGTCCTTAAGCCATTTTGCCACAACTTTGGAAGTATGCTTGGGGTCATTGTCCATTTGGAAGAGCCATTTGCTACCAAGCTTTAATTTCCTGACTGATGTCTTGAGATGTTGCTTTAATATATCCACATAATGAGGTCTTGGCTGATTTCTTTTGATTTTCCCATGATGCCAAGCAAAGAGGCACTGAGTTTGATGGTAGGCCTTGAAATACATCCACAGATACACCTCCAATTGACTCAAATGATGTAAATTAGCCTATCAGAAGCTTCTAAAGCCATGACATCATTTTCTGGAATTTTCCAAGCCGTTTAAAGGCACAGTCAACTTAGTGTATGTAAACTTCTGAACCACTGGATTTGTGATACAGTGAATTATAAGTGAAATAATCTTTCTGTAAACAATTGTTGGAAAAATGACTTGTGTCATGCACAAAGTAGATGTCCTAACCGACTTGCCAAAACTATAGTTTGTTAACAAGAAATTTGTGGAGTGGTTGAGAAACGAGTTTTAATGACTCCAACCTAAGTGTATGTAAACTTCCGCCTTCAATATATATATGACTAGGACATCTATATATATATATATATATATATATGGATATATATATATATGACTAGGACATCTATATAGGGCCAGAAGCGACCTGTCATTCAGGGCAGAGCCCCACCTGTTTTGAGCCCCACCTGTTTAGTTATTT
The DNA here is from genome assembly GCF_901001165.1 of Salmo trutta. Lineage (NCBI taxonomy): Eukaryota > Metazoa > Chordata > Actinopteri > Salmoniformes > Salmonidae > Salmo > Salmo trutta. The sequence goes on along the minus strand of NC_042964.1, from coordinate 2,629,718 downwards.
TGGCATTAATACGTGTCACATATCAGTTTGCAAACAATCTAAAAAACAAAAAAAATGGACTTAATAAAGCCGCATACAAACATGGTCTACTTTTCTTTCTTGATTAAAGCAGCTCCAAAATGCAGGTATTTTAGTCTAGCTCAGTGCTTTAGAGCGTAGGGGCGTAGGGGTTGGTAATGTTCTCTAGTTGCGCCGTGATTGGCTCAGTGTTCTGTCACTCATGGGGACACTAAGTCACCGCAAAATCTACAGGTAGAGCTAGAAAATGCAAGCTCCTTGGGTGCTGCCGTAGAGTTACATTAGAAGTGCTCATCCAAGAAGGTTCAAGGTCATTGGCCAAAGATAAAATGAAGTCTAATCACGTTATATCTACCGTAGCTTTGATTGGACTGATCATGTCAACATCACACTTTCAAAGTCTTAGCTAGCAAGCTAGACAAGCAGTCATCATCATAAATCAAGTCAACAATCTACTGACAAATCCTTTTCAATCCTTGTCATATGAAGAGAAATTATGAAGCGAAATTATAGATAAAATGAAGCGGTGCTCATTGCTCATAAACGATACACAATAAGTTGGAAATCACAAATTCAACAATGAGTTGGTTTGGAAGGAATCAGTGGCTAACTGCAAGATTTTGCAAAACAATCAATAGCTATTCAGTGGAGTTGTTGTGTGGTCCAAGTCTGGGTTAAAGGGTCTCTTTTACAAGTTTAAAAGGATAAACATTCAACCTTGGCCATGCTGTCAATCCAACATTACTTCTGCCGCGTTCAAAACAACTCGAAACTCAGAACTGGGAAATGTCAGACTTCAGTGAGTTCAAGACAACTGGGAATTCTGGAGAAAAAAAATAATAATAATAATTTAACGGGCTCCGACTTGGAAAATACGTTTTGAATGGTCATCCAACTCTGCCTCTTTCTAGAGCTCCAACCTGAAGATCACGGGCGCCATGATTCAACTTTGTTTTTTTGTGTTTTCGAGTTCCCAGTTGTTTTGAAAGCACCATGAATCCAGAGAATCCCAGACTTTGATGACAAAATCTGCACACAAGAAAGACCACCGCACCACCGTCCTGTTCAAGTGAGCACAGCACAACTGTGAGTTCAGAAATGTATTGTATGCTGCTGCATAAATGATGTAATATGCCAGGGAGATATGTATACTGTAGGTAAGAAAGTAATATTAAGTGTATGTTGTGTAGTAAGCTGTTAACAGTCCGTGCCTCACTCTAATATAGTGCATTCGGAAAGTACTCAGACCTGTTGACTTTTTAGCCTTATTCAAAAATTGATGTTGACTTTTTAGCCTTATTCTAAAATTGATTCAATAGTTTTTTCCCCCTCATCAATCTACACACAATACCCCATAATGACAAAGCAAAATCAGGTTTTAGAAATGTTTGCTAATTTATAAATAAAAGAGAATTAAAGTATTCAGACCCTTTACTCAGTACTTTGTTGAAGCACCTTCGGCAGCGATTACAGCCTTGAGTCTTCTTGGGTATGACGCTACAAGCTTGGCACACCTGTATTTGGGAGTTTCTCCCATTCTTCTCTGCAGATCCTCTCAATCTCTGTCAGGTTGAATGGGGAGCGTCACTGCACAGCTATCTGCAGGTCTCTCTAGAGATGGTCGATTGGGTTCAAGTCCGGGCTCTGGCTGGGCCACTCAAGGACATTCAGAGACTTGTCCCAAAGCCACTCCTGCATTGTCTTGGCTGTGTGCTTAGGGTCGTGAACCTTCACCCCAGTCTGAGGTCCTGAGTGCTCTGGAGCAGGTTTTCATCAAGGATCTCTCTGTACTTTGCTCCGTTCATCTTTCCCTCGATCCTGACTAGTTTCCCAGTCCCTGCCACTGAAAAACATCCCCACAGCATGATGCACCTGAGCTCAAGTCTCATAGCAATACTGTAAATATTTTTTTTCTATTTTTATACATTTGAAAAAAAAAATGTTTTTGCATTGCCATTATGGTGTATTGTGTGTAGATTGTTGAGGAAAATGTTTATTTAATACATTTTAGAATAAGGCTGTAAGGTAACAAAATGTGGGAAAAGTGAAGGGGTCTGAATACTTTCTGAATGCACTGTAATTTGGTCCATTTTCACCATATAATTTAGCCTACTGTTCTGACTTGGTGGTGCACATTTAGCCTATAGCCTGTTTTAGAGAAATGTCATCATCGAATATTGTAAGACCTGTTATTGTCTGCTTATATGCCCCCTATATTTATTCTATAGTTCTGACTTGGTGTACAGGGAGAATACTGTAAGAACGGCCCATGTTCTGAATTCTGTCGCTGTACATTTCAAAAGTGCTGAACAAATAGATATTGACTACGTCCGTCCTAGATCGCTCATTAATGTCTTAATCTAAATTATGGATTGCCTCTAATCCGCTTGTCGTCCCCTTACGCCATAGTTTGCACATCTCAATTGTCAGTAGAAACCACATTTGTTTAAGCAAGTCAACCATATCAGCTATGTTTTTAAATGAAGCTGAATGAACTGTTTGGCTGCCAGACAAGGCTCCGCTGATAGCCAGGTGTAGCAGTGGTAAGGTGTTGGGACTGCTGTTGGGACTCTGCTGTTGGGACCAGCTTTATGTACTGTAGGCCCTAACCGTTTGTGGGCACCGTTTGTCACCGTTTTAGTGCAGTTACTGTATTGTTTATGTATTGTTTAGTTTTGTGTTGTGTAGTGGCTTTGCTGGCATCCCCCAAAACATTTTTTTTTTTGAGTTTGCCCCACCAAGATGTACATGCTAAAATCGGCACTGAATAGGACTATATATCAATCTAGAACAGGATTATCTATTTTGGATGGAGAGAGAAAGACGAGTGATGGGCTGTTTTTTTTTTAAAGTCTGCAGCTGCAGTAGAAAAAAATTAAGCGAATCTTTACAATTAAAAAACTGCTGCAGAAAATGTAGGCCTACCTGTCACAATACAACAAGTTACAATGATGAGATGATTGGTCTACACATGCATTGTGAACTGCTCTCCATACTGAGATGGGCTGTGTGTCCCCACACCCTAAACGTTGATTTATCATGCAGACGTGGGAGAAGTCAGATTTAGAAATAGCATATCATTTAGCAGTTCCATTTCATGCCATGCTGTTCATATAAATAATGTATTATACATTTTCCTGGTCTCGCGCTGTTATTTAACCTGGGAAAGGGAGTGGTTTGGGGCGGTAAATCTCGGTAACCGGGTTCCCGCCATTCAATCCTAATCTGTTCTCGTTTTACAAGGTATAAACCTCAGTAACAGTTATTAAACATTTAATTTGGGATGTATTTTGTCTGTTACATGTGTCAAGTCTTGAAATCAGACAAACAACTGCACACGGCATATAACATTTTGTAATGTCTCTCTGTTATTTTATATGAAAATGTGCAAACTCCAAACATATCTCAGTGCGTGTCGAGATAGAACTTCGCTCTGAAGTCTTGCTGACTCGATTTGAAGGGGCTATCAGAGGGTCTAATTAGGCTTTACACCCTCCATCATTTTCAGTATGATTCCCAATCTGTCCAGTCGAAACTCCTGGCGTGTTTAGTGCTAGATAAAAAGCCTGTCAACCCTTGGATGTCTACAGCAGCATTAAGGTTGCCAAACCCAGAATGAAATACACAACAACAAAAAACGAATGAAAGAATTAAGAATATCTGACGAATAAAATGTATCTTTATTGGATGGTCGATACCTGTTTTTATAAAGGTTTGTAAAAAGATTCAACAATACAGTATCAGCAATGGCAACAATAATTCATTCACTCAAACAAAATACATGTTTTTGCTTTTATAATAATTTAAAAAAAAATCTAAGTAAGTGCAGGCAGAAAGGGAACGCAGTAACAAAATGGTTGCTTTGTGTCTTAGTAGTCAGGAAGGCATTATTCTGTCTGTCTGTCTGTCTGTCTGTCTGTCTGTCTGTCTGTCTGTCTGTCTGTCTGTCTGTCTGTCTGTCTGTCTGTCTGTCTGTCTGTCTGTCTGTTGCTGAAAGCTGACTGTGGTGCAGTAGTCTTGGTTTGGCAGTGGTCCGTAGTGGGACACACACACACACACACACACACACACACACACACACACACGTACTCCTCACTGTCTGACCTGTTAGTAGAGAATGAATGAACCTCACCCTGTGTATGTTTCCAGAGAGAGTCCTCCTCCACACACACACACACACACACACACAGTGCAAGGCACTGATATTATCTGAGAAGATTGATGTCCCTGTCAGTCAGTCACACACACACACACACACACACAGTCACGCATCTACTGTACACCTCTCTCCCTGAATATAGGAAGAGAAAGCACTGTGGATGGAGAGACCACAGAGAAAGCACTGTGGATGCTCACTGGGGCGCAGTACTCAGAACCAGAGATCTGCATAGACACTGACCCCAGGAACAGTTGTGTGTGTGTGTGTGTGTGTGTGTGTGTGTGTGTGTGTGTGAGTGGGACTCTCTCTGGAAACATACACAGGGTGAGGTTCATTCATTCTCTACTAACAGGTCAGACAGTGAGGAGTACGTGTGCGTGTGTGTGTGTCTGCGTGTCTCCGTCATGTGTTTGCGCACATCCACATGTGTCTAGCCAACAGGTCGTAAGGCGAGACCGTTATGAGTCACTGGGGCCGGGCCGGGCGTGGGAAGAAAGGTTCTGTCTCAGAGGGCGTGGCTAAGGGGTCGGCCACCGTCATTCTGAACTCGTACCCTTGACCTCTCTGGATCACCACCAGCACGCCAATCAGAATCCAGAAAAAGAAGTTCACCCACACCGCAGTCTGGAGAGAGAGAAGAAGAAGGAGGAGGGGTGGTGTGATGATGTCAGATAAGTCTGTTAATACTGACCCCAGGCCTGTATAGTCCAGTGTAGTACTGTCTGTTCATACTGACCCCAGGCCTGTATAGTCCAGTGTAGTACTGTCTGTTAATACTGACCCCAGGCCTGTATAGTCCAGTGTAGTACTGTCTGTTAATACTGACCCCAGGCCTGTATAGTCCAGTGTAGTACTGTCTGTTAATACTGACCCCAGCCCTGTATAGTCCAGTGTAGTACTGTCTGTTAATACTGACCCAGGCCTGTATAGTCCAGTGTAGTACTGTCTGTTAATACTGACCCCAGGCCTGTATAGTCCAGTGTAGTACTGTCTGTTAATACTGACCCCAGGCCTGTATAGTCCAGTGTAGTACTGTCTGTTAATACTGACCCCAGGCCTGTATAGTCCAGTGTAGTACTGTCTGTTAATACTGACCCCAGGCCTGTATAGTCCAGTGTAGTACTGTCTGTTAATACTGACCCCAGGCCTGTATAGTCCAGTGTAGTACTGTCTGTTAATACTGACCCCAGGCCTGTATAGTCCAGTGTAGTACTGTCTGTTAATACTGACCCCAGGCCTGTATAGTCCAGTGTAGTACTGTCTGTTAATACTGACCCCAGGCCTGTATAGTCCAGTGTAGTACTGTCTGTTAATACTGACCCCAGGCCTGTATAGTCCAGTGTAGTACTGTCTGTTAATACTGACCCCAGGCCTGTATAGTCCAGTGTAGTACTGTCTGTTAATACTGACCCCAGGCCTGTATAGTCCAGTGTAGTACTGTCTGTTAATACTGACCCCAGGCCTGTATAGTCCAGTGTAGTACTGTCTGTTAATACTGACCCCAGGCCTGTATAGTCCAGTGTAGTACTGTCTGTTAATACTGACCCCAGGCCTGTATAGTCCAGTGTAGTACTGTCTGTTAATACTGACCCCAGGCCTGTATAGTCCAGTGTAGTACTGTCTGTTAATACTGACCCCAGGCCTGTATAGTCCAGTGTAGTACTGTCTGTTAATACTGACCCCAGCCCTGTATAGTCCAGTGTAGTACTGTCTGTTAATACTGACCCCAGGCCTGTATAGTCCAGTGTAGTACTGTCTGTTAATACTGACCCCAGGCCTGTATAGTCCAGTGTAGTACTGTCTGTTAATACTGACCCCAGGCCTGTATAGTCCAGTGTAGTACTGTCTGTTAATACTGACCCCAGGCCTGTATAGTCCAGTGTAGTACTGTCTGTTAATACTGACCCCAGGCCTGTATAGTCCAGTGTAGTACTGTCTGTTAATACTGACCCCAGGCCTGTATAGTCCAGTGTAGTACTGTCTGTTAATACTGAACCCCAGGCCTGTATAGTCCAGTGTAGTACTGTCTGTTAATACTGACCCCAGGCCTGTATAGTCCAGTGTAGTACTGTCTGTTAATACTGACCCCAGGCCTGTATAGTCCAGTGTAGTACTGTCTGTTAATACTGACCCCAGGCCTGTATAGTCCAGTGTAGTACTGTCTGTTAATACTGACCCCAGGCCTGTATAGTCCAGTGTAGTACTGTCTGTTAATACTGACCCCAGGCCTGTATAGTCCAGTGTAGTACTGTCTGTTAATACTGACCCCAGGCCTGTATAGTCCAGTGTAGTACTGTCTGTTAATACTGACCCCAGGCCTGTATAGTCCAGTGTAGTACTGTCTGTTAATACTGACCCCAGGCCTGTATAGTCCAGTGTAGTACTGTCTGTTAATACTGACCCCAGGCCTGTATAGTCCAGTGTAGTACTGTCTGTTAATACTGACCCCAGCGTTGTATAGTCCAGTGTAGAACTGTGTTCCAGTGTAAGGACTGATCCAGGTCCTAGACTGAGCCTCTTCACAGCTAGATGGAGGGAGTAAATCCAGAATTCATTCATTTGCAATAGGAATGTTTACACACTTTACAAACATCTAAGTTTACACACTCTACTGCCCACAAAACTACTGTCCACACAATACTACTGCCCACACAGTTCTTCTAAATAAGAAGTCTACTTGTATTGGTAGTAGTAGCAGTACTCACAAACCATTTAGAGTCGTATTGGTGGCTGTAGCAGTACTCACAAACCATTTAGAGTTATATTGGTAGTAGCAGTACTCACAAACCATTTAGAGTTATATTGGTAGTAGCAGTACTCACAAACCATTTAGAGTTATATTGGTAGTAGCAGTACTCACAAACTATTTAGAGTTATATTGGTAGTAGCAGTACTCAAACCATTTATAGATTTTATATGAAGAAAAGCTACTCCTAATACAAGTTTAGGTAGATGTGTATGGTACCTGGTGATGTTGGGGACAGTGTGTAGGACAGAGTCACACAGAGAGTCTCTTCCTCTCTTCAACAAACCGCCCGTCAACAGGAGGAAGAAGAGAAACACACTACACATCACCAGGGTCACGTTCAGCCATAGACGCTCTCTGGAAGGAAACACACACACACACACACACCATACAGAAACACACACACGAATGACGGACACATACACACACTCACAGGTCATAAGGTTAGACAGACATTGCGGAATGTTGCACAATGCACATAATAATGGGTTAAAGATGGCAACATCTACGCATAAGTACATGGACTGACAGGCACCTAGCCTATTAACACAGGTACTGAGAGGCGGGACATGGCTGGCTTTGTGACTGACAGGCACCTAGCCAATTAACACAGGTACCGAGAGGCGGGACATGGCTGGCTTTGTGACTGACAGGCACCTAGCCTATTAACACAGGTACCGAGAGGCGGGACATGGCTGGCTTTGTGACTGACAGGCACCTAGCCAATTAACACAGGTACCGAGAGGCGGGACATGGCTGGCTTTGTGACTGACAGGCACCTAGCCTATTAACACAGGTACCGAGAGGCGGGACATGGCTGGCTTTGTGACTGACAGGCACCTAGCCTATTAACACAGGTACCGAGAGGCGGGACATGGCTGGCTTTGTGACTGACAGGCACCTAGCCAATTAACACAGGTACCGAGAGGCGGGACATGGCTGGCTTTGTGACTGACAGGCACCTAGCCTATTAACACAGGTACCGAGAGGCGGGACATGGCTGGCTTTGTGACTGACAGGCACCTAGCCAATTAACACAGGTACCGAGAGGCGGGACATGGCTGGCTTTGTGATTGACAGGCACCTAGCCAATTAACACAGGTACCGAGAGGCGGGACATGGCTGGCTTTGTGACTGACAGGCACCTAGCCTATTAACACAGGTACCGAGAGGCGGGACATGGCTGGCTTTGTGATTGACAGGCACCTAGCCTATTAACACAGGTACCGAGAGGCGGGACATGGCTGGCTTTGTGATTGACAGGCACCTAGCCTATTAACACAGGTACCGAGAGGCGGGACATGGCTGGCTTTGTGATTGACAGGCACCTAGCCTATCAATAGAGAGCATTAGAAGATGCATATCGTTCATTCTAGTGAGAGAGGGCTATAAGGACTTTTCTGACTAGCGAATTGAAACTTTTAAATGAAAAGAAACCTTGTTAATGACATGCTAGCAGATACCCATAGACTTCCAGTCATTGCGCGCTAACACTAGTTAGCATTGTCTCGCGTAACTACCTATTCATTTCCTTCATACTGAACTTGGAGACATACAAATTGTATTCACAAGTTCAGCAGACTCTGGGGAAGAAGATTACGGACCTGAAGTATTCCTTTAACGTATATTAAAATCACAGTGTAGCTTTCTCTTTCTCTTTGCTAATGATGTGTGTGTTCAGTCTTCGGTCTGTTGAGTGTGGAAGATCCTAGTTTGTTCAATGCGAAATACAGCGTTCCGTTAAGAGATATAGATAGGCCTAGCGCACCGTTCTGACTGTCAGTCTGGTGGCCGAGCTGCCTATACGGTTCCCCTCTATCTCCGTCCCTCGCTAGTTCGCTATGAAAGATGCCGGTGTTTGTGTTCTCGGGAAGTACGACAACTAATCAGCCTCCTCCGTTCCAGATTATTTGATTTGACAGTTTTGGTTGCTTAGTGATGGCTGTTAGTCTCGCTTTAGAAGTGCCCGTTCAGTGGCGCTTTGAAACTATCTCCAGAGGTTTCGTCCCTGTAGCTGTAGTTTACCCTTCCAGACAAACAAACAAACCCTTGAAAGTGCCTCGGCTACGGCATCTGACGGAGGTAGATATAAGGTCACTGCTCGACCCTAGCGGTTATAGTAATAGGACCATTGTTCTGCATTGTGAATTGACATGGAATTTAGATTTTTTTTTTAATTGTTTTAATGGAAAAAAACGATGAAGGAAAAATGGCAGTTTAAACATGAAGCAAAATTGTCAATTTGTCACAGGCAACATGTTCAGTACATTCGGAAAGTATTCAGACCCCTTGACTTTTTCCACATTGTTATGTTAAAACCTTATTCTAAAATGGATTTAAAAATACTCAGCAATTTACACACAATACCCCATAATGACAAAGCGAAAACAGGTTTTTAGACATTTTTGCAAATTGATTAAATAAAAAACAGATACCTTATTGACATAAGTATTCAGACCCTTTGCTATGAGACTCGAAATTGAGTTCAGGTGCATCCTGTTTTTATTGATCATCCTTGAGATGTTTCTACAACTTGATTGGAGTCCAACTGTGGTACATTAAATTGATTGGACAGGATTTGGAAAGGCACACACCTGTCTATACAAGGTCACACAGTTGACAGTGCATGTCAGAGCAAAAACCAAGGCATGAAGTCAAAGGAATTCTCCGTAGAGCTCCGAGACAGGATTGTGTCGAGACAAAGATCTGCAGCATTGAAGGTCCCCAAGAACTCAGTGGCCTCCATCATTCTTAAATGGAAGAAATGTGGACCCACCAAGACTCTTCCTAGAGCTGGCCTCCCGGCCAAACTGAGCAATCAGGGGGAGAAGGGCCTTGGTCAGGGAGGTGACCAAGAACCCGATGGTCACTCTGACAGAGCTTCAGAGTTCCTCTGTGGAGATAGGAGAACCTTCCAGAAGGACAGCCATCTTTGCAGCACACCACCAACCAGGCCTTTATGGTAGAGAGGCCAGACGGAAGCCACTCCTCAGTAAAAGGCACATGGCAGCCTGCTTGGAGTTTTCCAAAAGACACCCAAAGACTCTCAGACCATCAGAAACAAGATTCTCTGGTCTGATGAAACCAAGATTGAACTCTTTGGCCTGAATGCTAAGCGAGATCCTTGATGAAAACCTGCTCCAGAGCGCTCAGGACCTCAGACTGGGACGAAGGTTCACCTTCCAACAGGACAATGACCCTAAGCACACAGCCAAGACAACGCAGGAGTGGCTTCGGGACAAGTCTCTGAATGTCCTTGAGTGGCCCAGCTAGAGCCCGGACTTGAACCCGATCGAACATCTCTGGAGAGACCTGAAAATAGCTGTGCAGCGACGCTCCCCATCCAGCCTGACAGAGATTGCGAGGAAAATGTGTGCCCAGGTGTGCCAAGCTTGTAGCGTCCTACCCAAGAAGATTCGAGGCTGTAATCGCTGCCAAAGGTGCTTTAACAAAGTACTGAGTAAAGGGTCTGAATACTTATGTAAATGTGATATTTCTGTTTTTTTATTTATTAACAAACATTTCTAAAATCCTGTTTTTGCTTCGTCATTATGGGGCATTGTGTGTAGATTTGATGAGAGGGGGGAAAAAAATGTTTTTATCCATTTTTGAATAAGCCTGTAACCTAACAAAATAGGGGAAAAGTCAAGGTGTCTGAATACTTTCCCGAATGCACTGTATATAGACAGACATGTACAGTGATATATAGAGAAACACTCACCTGTTAACCCCTCCATCCAGGCAGCATGTATATATCCAGTACAGTGATATAGAGAAACAGAACACGGCTACACACACTGAGATCGCAGAGACAAAGTAACAGAGCGAAGGAAAGCTGGAGGTCTGGACCAATATGGAGTCTGATGAAGAGTTGTGGGTCACTGTTCCATACAGCATACAGCGACCCCTGAAACTCCCCTGGACAGAGACGGGGGGGGGGGGGGGGGGGGGGGGGGCGAGGAGGGGTAGAGAGGGAGAGAGAGATCACCAGTCATTGTTAGTTTAAATTTACTGAAACTCCCCTGGACAGAGACGGGGGGGTAGGGGGGACGAGGAGGGGTAGAGAAGGAGAGAGAGATCACCAGTCATTGTTAGTTTAAATTTACTGAAAATCCACAACATTGACAACATGACCTGTCATAGTGCTTCAAATAACTCTCCGTCCGTCCGTCCGTCTGTCTGTCTCTGTCTGTCTGTGTTTCTCCGTCTCTCTCTGTCTCTCAGGGGCATCATTTCAGCTAAAACAGGGTATGGCAAAGCTTCATTTGTGAATTTATACATCATTTAAAACTTTTAACATGCTGCGAGGAACAGCAATACCAAGCAACATTGACTCCAGCCATTATCACCTTTGTTGCTGTAGCACCATCACCCCAGTCAATAGAGGACTGAACATTCACCCCAGTCAATAGAGGACTGAACATTCACCCCAGTCAATAGAGGACTGAACATTCACCCCAGTCAATAGAGGACTGAACATTGACCCCAGTCAATAATAGGGGACTGAACATTCACCCCAGTCAACAATAGAGGACTGAACATTCACCCCAGTCAATAATAGGGGACTGAACATTCACCCCAGTCAATAATAGGGGACTGAACATTCACCCCAGTCAATAGAGGACTGAACATTCACCCCAGTCAATAATAGGGGACTGAACATTCACCCCAATCAATAGACTGAACATTCACCCCAGTCAATAGAGGACTGAACATTCACCCCAGTCAATAGGAGACTGAACATCCACCCCAGTCAATAGGAGACTGAACATCCACCCCAGTCAATAGGGGACTGAACATCCACCCCAGTCAATAGAGGACTGAACATTCACCCCAGTCAATAGAGGACTGAACATTCACCCCAGTCAATAATAGGGGACTGAACATTCACCCCAGTCAATAGAGGACTGAACATTCACCCCAGTCAATAATAGGGGACTGAACATTCACCCCAGTCAATAATAGGGGACTGAACATTCACCCCAGTCAATAATAGGGGACTGAACATTCACCCCAGTCAATAGAGGACTGAACATTCACCCCAGTCAATAGAGGACTGAACATTCACCCCAGTCAATAGAGGACTGAACATTCACCCCAGTCAATAATAGGGGACTGAACATTCACCCCAGTCAATAATAGGGGACTGAACATTCACCCCAGTCAATAATAGGGGACTGAACATTCATTCACCCCAGTCAATAGGGGACTGAACATTCACCCCAGTCAATAGAGGACTGAACATTCACCCCAGTCAATAGGAGACTGAACATCCACCCCAGTCAATAGGAGACTGAACATCCACCCCAGTCAATAGAGGACTGAACATCCACCCCAGTCAATAGAGGACTGAACATTCACCCCAGTCAATAATAGGGGACTGAACATTCATTCACCCCAGTCAATAATAGGGGACTTTCTACAAAGACATGTCATACAAGATATTAGCTGCTACGTACTAGCTCAGACATGGGCGCCTGACTTTTTTACTTATGCAATTCTACATTGTTTCTTTACAAGGCGAATCCATATTTATGAACAGAACACAATAATTATTCTTAGGTTCTGCTATATTAAATTGAACTTGAGTACTGGTATTAAAAAATACATATATTTTAAGGAACACAATGCCAGAAAAATATATGTGTGCAATTATTTAGGCATATATGCCAACAATGCCTAATTTATCATAACATTACAGATAACAAATCCTAATTTCTAAATTGCCACATATATATTCAGTCAATAAAAAACAAATGCCATTTAAGATTAGTTTATCGAAACCATAATATCAATTAGTTATATAATATAATGGAACATATTTTTCATACAGGCAGTAACCTCGGCAGTTTAGCTTGCTTGAGAAAGCCTATGGCAGTGCCTTACATTTGACATTTTTACATTTGAGTCATTTAGCACAGGGGTCCCCAAAACTTTTCAACTCAAGCCCCGTCACATCTATTTCTATGGGTGCAAGCACTGTTCACACCCGGGGCGGCAGCGTAGCCTAGTGGTTAGACAGTAGAGGCGGCAGCGTAGCCTAGTGGTTAGAGTGTAGGGCGGCAGGTAGCCTAGTGGTTAGAGTGTAGAGGGGGGGCAGGTAGCCTAGTGGTTAGAGTGTAGGGCGGCAGGTAGCCTAGTGGTTAGAGTGTAGAGGGGGGGCAGGTAGCCTAGTGGTTAGAGCGTAGGGGCGGCAGCGTAGCCTAGTGGTTAGAGTGTAGGGGCGGCAGCGAAGCCTAGTGGTTAGAGTGTAGAGGGGGGGCAGGTAGCCTAGTGGTTAGAGCGTAGGGACGGCAGGTAGCCTAGTGGTTAGAGTGTAGGGACGGCAGGTAGCCTAGCGGTTAGAGTGTAGGGGCGGCAGGTAGCCTAGTGGTTAGAGTGTAGAGGCGGCAGGTAGCCTAGTGGTTAGAGTGTAGAGGCGGCAGGTAGCCTAGTGGTTAGAGCGTAGGGGCGGCAGGTAGCCTAGTGGTTAGAGCGTAGGGGCGGCAGGTAGCCTAGTGGTTAGAGTGTAGAGGCGGCAAGTAGCCTAGTGGTTAGAGTGTTGGACTAGTAACTGAAGGGTGGCAAGATCGAATCCCCGAGCTGACAAGGTACAGATCTGTCCTTCTGCCCCTGAACAAGGCAGCAACACAGGCCATCATTGAAAATAAGAATTTGTTCTTAACTGACTTGCCTAGTTAAATAAAGGTGAAATAAAAACACCCCTCTGGTAGGTGGAGAGAATGTTGCAGGTTTAAAGCTTATTTTCTTGCAATTCTACACATTTTGTCATGTGGTGCAAAGAAAATGTTGCTGTTTTAAAGCATTTTTTGTTGTTGTTGCAATTCTATACATTTTTGCCATTCCTAATATGTATTCATGTGATATTTGACTGACTCAAATATTACAACAATATATATGGATTAAAAAAAACCTAGCTAAGAAAACGTTAGGTGCCGTGGGCTAGTTGATCTGGACGTTTCTGACAAGTTATAAATATCTCTCTAAGGTCTGTAATGACGGACTTGACAAGAGGAACTGATAATGTTACTACCCAATATAGAAATGTCACCTTGTGCATTCTACCATCACAACTTTCAAGAGTAAGTTGAAAGCCGAACTGAGTGACAATACACGCCACTGTGGTCGAATCGATGTATTTGGAGCTAGATTCCACAAAGCCTGGTCTCCATAAACTTCCTTCACCATGGAGTGGCGTTTAGTCCACTAGTTTCACGTCAAGTCAATCAGCACTTACCTAGCCAAAGCCATCTACTATAGACATGTTTACCTCTGAGATGTGTTGAGAAAAATTCACCGCTATTCTCTGCAGCCGATGCTTTCCACGGAGAGGAAGAGGCGAAGCGAGAGGTTTCACTCTCACCAAACTCTGTCCAAAATAAGCGCCGTTGCGTTTCAATGGGATTATTTCGGACCTAAGCTTGTTGCATGCTTTCCCGTCTTTGGAACAATGACTCATATTGTTAGGGCAGAGACATAAGCATCTCGTCATTATATACACATCTCTGCTATTCATAAAGACAGCCACACAAATGGCCTTCCCTCCCGCGCCCAGGCGTCTGCATGGTCCTAAAGCCAAGTCAGTCCTTCTAATACAGCTAAACTACATTTGTCTTTTAATCGGGATTGGAATGATTTTAGTAGCCTATTTCAAATGGTTGGTGTTGAGCTTGCATACCCAATTGACACCCCTTCTCTCTCTCTCTCTCTGTCTCTCTCTCTGTTTCTCTCTCTCTGTCTGTCTCTCTCTGTCTGTCTCTATATCTCTGTCTGTCTCTCTCTGTCTGTCTCTCTCTCTCTGTCTGTCTCTCTCTCTGTGTGTGTCTCTCTCTCTGTGTGTCTCTCTCTCTGTCTGTCTCTATCTCTCTGTCTGTCTCTCTCTCTCTCTGTGTGTCTCTCTCTCTGTGTGTCTGTCTGTCTGTCTGTCTGTCTGTCTCTCTCTCGGTCATTTTGCTCTTGACTCAAAGCATGCGGTTTATAATTTGACACCAGGAGACCGCAGCCAGATCACATGATAAATGTCTATCAGAGCTCTTGGGTTTTAGTTCCACGTTACTATAGTTACAGATGACTGTGTCACACCTTTAGCTACACTTCCAGGACCGATATTTTAGGAACAAATGAAAGCTGTTTGTAAGAGAGGTCATGTGTCACTATAGAATGTAGCCCATTGTAGATTGAACATGAACTTGAGACTAAATATCTTAAACTATGCCAAAATCACTCTATTTACATTAAAGTCATTTAGCAGACGCTCTTATCCAGAGCGACTTACAGTAGTGAATGCATACATTTCATGCATTTTTTTTTTGTACTGCCCCCCCCCCGGGAATCGAACACACAACCCTGGCGTTGCACACACCATGCTCTACCAACTGAGCCACAGGGAAGCCATTTCCTGTTTGCTAAAACTCTTAATAGTTTGCCTAATTTCAGTTTACGTGAAAATAACATTAGTATCGTGTAGATAATCATTGTACCCCACTAAACCGCTGTGAAATATATTTTCCATAACCAAAAATACTGTTGTTTCAGCTGTTTGAATCTGGTGTACAAAACCGAAAGTTAAAGACGCAAAAACAAAACGTAATAAGGGTAAGCATAGAAATTGCACACATATAACAGAGTTACAGTTTATTTGTAGAATTATGAATTTATAACTCACATTTTATGTGAATTTGGTCGCCCCAAAAAAAGTTGCCACTAAAGGGCCCTGCCTTGGTCGAATGAATATAGCGTGAAAAGGTTTTAAGTGGGTTTTCCCGTACCCATACTGGTACAGAATAGAATTAGGATGGTGAAACTGGTGCAGCATTAGGAGAAAGCAGCGAGGCAGTCGGTCATATGACCAGTATCATACACTTTCAGAGTCCTACTTTCTCCTAATGTACAATACGTTTGTTCAATCATAAGACATTAAATTAGGCTACTATACTACTCCCCCGGTCAAACTCATTTTATCTGGTGATTCATATAAAGAAATGTCCGCTTGGAAAGTAAATCAAAGTAAACTTGTACAACTGCGACATAACAGTCAGTCCAAAGCAGACAGCCAGTCGAAACAGTATGTCAACATTAGCCTACCAGTGTTTGCAAAGTTAACACGAGAAGACAAAGGTTTGTTTTTAACTTTCTTTACCTGAGTGATAGTGAGAGAAGCTGCCGTGACGATTCCACAAACGAAACAACTGGCGTACAATCCCATCTCAACGAGAAGTAGCCACGGTAGCTTCGCTATTGCCATCATCGTCCCCTACTCAAGCCCTCTCTATCTCTCTCTTTCTCTCTCTCTCTCTTTCTTTCTCTCTCTTTCTTTCTCTCTCTCTTTCTCTCTCTCTCTTTCTTTGTCTCTCTCTCTCTCTCTCTCTCTTTGTCTCTCTCTCTCTTTCTCTCTCTCTCTCTCTATCTCTCTTTCTTTGTCTCTCTCTATCTCTCTCTCTTTCTCTCTTTCTCTCTATCTCTCTCTATCTCTCTCTCTCTCTCTTTCCGGGATCTAACGGACCGCCTGACTGACAGACGAAGCCTAGAAGACAACCGGGAGTCGCGCTCTAACGGTTTATAACAGCATTCCGGAACTGCCTCCGAAGCGCGCATTCGACACCGTTGAAAACCACCAGTGCATCCGCTGAAATCGAGAAATGTCCAATACAAACTATACACTAGCGGTTCTGTGGGGTGGGGGGGAAGGGGGGGGGCAGTGCCCCTGTGACAACAATTCTGGACCCCCTTGTGGCCCCCCTAAATGTGGAGTATTAAATAATGTAATGAACAGGCAGGGAGCAGGTCTCGAACCCTCGACCTTCAAGCCCGAAGTCCGGCGCGCTATCGACTGTGCCGCAAAATCATGCTCGAGCGGCAGAGTCGATTTCCGCGCTTATAAACCCAGGGTCGTTACAATAATTTTTACATAACTATTTTTTTGCTATCGTTCTTTTTTTTACATCCGTTATTAGACAGTGGCAACGATGATGATTATGAACATGGTCTTTTGTCTGCTAATGCAGTGAAGAAAACGATGTAATGTAACTGGCCCCTCTAACAGTACAACTGCCCCCTCTAACAGTACAACTGGCCCCAGCTTGGCCCCCTCTAACAGTACAACTGGCCCCAGCTTGGCCCCCTCTAACAGTACAACTGGCCCCAGCTTGGCCCCCCCAGTTGAAATGGTCTAGAACCGCCACTGAAACCATAACTATGTAGAACAACTCTTTGACCTGCCCTGTCTTGGTGTGAAGAATTGAATGATAATCTCATCAGATCATTTTACATGGATATTGTGGTGGTTGCTCTATTTCTAGATGTTGTTGGACACCCCAAAATCCCAATATTGGCTAAAAAAACAATTAGGGGGAGAGGGGGAGGGAGAGTGATGGGGAAGGGGGAGGAGGGAGAGCATCAGGGAGAGGGAGAGAGAGGGAGAGAGAGGGAGAACATCAGGAAGAGGGAGAGAGAGGGAGAGAGAGGGAGAGCATCAGGGAGAGGGAGAGAGAGGGAGAGAGAGGGAGAACATCAGGAAGAGGGAGAGAGAGGGAGAGAGAGGGAGAGCATCAGGGAAAGGGGAGGAGGGAGAGAGAGGGAGAACATCAGGAAGAGGGAGAGAGAGGGAGAGAGAGGGAGAGCATCAGGGAGAGGGAGAGAGAGGGAGAGAGAGGGAGAACATCAGGAAGAGGGAGAGAGAGGGAGAGAGAGGGAAAGCATCAGCTATACATTTTTCAGCCAATTAATAAAAGCCCAATAGTTTGCCTGAGAAATGGTTGAGCTCACTATCAAAGTAGAAACGAAACAAACACATTTGGTTCTTTAAAAGTTGTGGGAATGTATGTTTTTGGTTTGACATTGGTTGTGGGAACAAGTCCTACGTTTCCTGACCAGTAAAAGGGGAAGGTTTTTTCTTTTAAATGTTTTGAGAGCAGAAGTGAACATTTCTCCTGTTCTGGGAACCTTTATTTTTAGGTTGCAGGGACGTTCTGAGAACGTTTTACTCTGATTCCTTGAACGTTTCCCTGGGACGTTATATTAAAGCTCTTAGAACGGAAATTATAGGTTTTTATTTATTTTCGTAACGTGTTTTAATAAAGCTTTCAATAACGTTGCAAGCTTGTTTTGGGTAAACTTAAAAAAATATATATATCCAAGCACATAGGACACATGGAAATTCATTTCCTTAGGCATTAAACATGCAAACACATTTATTTTGTATCGTGACATGGCATCAGTGTGATTTGAACCTATAATCTTTTGTACACTGTTCAACCCGGACGGAAGCTAAAATACAACAGAGCCGCTGGATATCATGTGGCGAGACGGCGCATTTTTCCATTCCGGTTCAACGTTTAGCTCTTGTGTCAGTCTACCATTGTTAACTACACGCAGAAAAGTCATGCTGTTCGTATTTGAGTAATATCATTCATGCACCACTACGCTCCGGCGAGTTATTTATAACTTCTCCAGTGATTACAGTACAGAAGTTGATAGATACGTTAAACAAAAAGAAGGGAGGAAAAAAAAGCACCAATTTACTCTCTAAGCTTATTTATTTTAGGGAAAGTGATTTACAAAAGTAAACCTTCAATATTGAACATACTAGCAATATGATAGCTACTGTTGATAATCTGCACGAATAAACCTACAAAAATACACTTTAGCATTTGTTGTGGCTAATGGCTAGCCTACTGTAGCCAGCTATATATCTCGTTAGAACACAATTCTCTTAAAGGGGCAGCATCCTATTTTTTATTGAACGTTTTCTTAACATTGTCAGAACAATTTGAGAACATGACTTGAAGTAGAACCATGACGAAACCTATAGGAAATGTTATGCTGAAGTACTGAAATTCCCAAAGAAGAACGTTGTATTTTAACGTTCTCTGAACTATGAGAACCTTCCCAAGGGTCAAACCAGTTGGAGAACGTTCCTAGAACATTAACAAAATGTTTATTATATGTAACAATGTTTGAACTTTTAGGAAACGTTCTGTTAAAGTAATGAAATAGCAAGAATGTTTTTTTTTTTGTATTTGTCAATATTAAGTCCCTTATATCTGGGACTTTTACTGGTTTTGGACCAGTTTCCGACTGACATTTTTGGTGTAAAAAGCGCTCTGTGAACGTCGTAGGGTCCCGTAAATTATAGTGCCAGAAAGCCCCATCTACCTGCTCTCCACTACCACTCTCTCAGTGGAGCTGACATAAAGTCTCAGGTTTCACACCCAACATTTGCATAGCGAGTGACGTGTCACATTTTCTGGCCTATCCAGACAATTAATTGATTTACTCTCCAGCTGAGTGACGGAGCCCAGGCTGGGAGACGGCATATGGAAGATGACAGTCTAGTGAATTCAACAGTTGTAGTTTCATCTCACTGTGATATTCTCATGTGGATTTAGAGCTTTTAAAATGAAAAAAAAAAATAATAATTTCATCAAATTTAAACAAGACCACTTTCTCTTGGTCACAGACAGATGAAATCTGTCACACCCTGATCTGTTTCACCTGTCTGTGTGATTGTCTCCACCCCCCTCAAGGTGTCGCCCATCTTCCCCATTATCCCCTGTGTATTTATACTTGTGTTCTCTGTTTGTCTGTTGTCATTTCGTTTTGTTCGTCAAACCTAGCAGCGTTTTTCCCTGCTTCCTGTTTTCTAGTCCTTCCCGGTTTTGACCGTTCTGTCTGCCCTGACCCTGCGACTGCCTGTTGTTCTGGTCCCTGTTTACCTTCTCTGGATTATTGACCCCTGCCTGCCTTGAAGTGTCGTTTGCCTGCCCCTGTTGTTAGGAATAAACTTTTGTTTCTTCAACGCTGTCTGCTTCTGGGTCTTACCTCAAACGTGTTAGAAATCACTTTGTACTTAAAGCTGAAGTTGTAGCAAGTGTTTCTGCGCCACTCAGTGGGGACATTTAGGAGAACATTCTCTGTCGTTGACTATATGAAATGGTGCCAATATTCTTCTGTCACTAAGTTTGATCCTATTTATTTGCCAGTTATAAGAAAGGTGAAATCTTACACTAAGTAATTTTATAATTTGATTGTTACTATATTTAGAAAGCAGTTCAGTCATTTCAAGCCCTATTGCTCCACTTCTGTTGAAATCATATAGGATATTTTCATATTTTCATTATATTTGTACTATGTACTTGAACTTGTGTCCACAAAAGGTGAGTATAGATCAGGAATGTATAACACCGTTTTTTTATACCAGACAGATGTGTTCCAGACATTCTGAAGCTACAGTATGCAACATTACCAGTTATTGTTTATGGCCATCTCATGAAAAAGAACTACGTTTGGGTATATCTATTTAGGCGCGAAATCGAAAATGTTTCCCTATCATTCATGTCCTGAGAATGTTCCCGAAGACAAGCAACAAATCCTGCTCCTTTCCCAGAAAGTTGTGGAAAAGTTGTATGCAAAATAACCGTAGGACAATCACGCTATCTCACCACACTCTCACATCAAAACATATGGTTCTCAGAACATTATGTGCCACCTTCTGGGAAGCTATGCGACAACAGAAGGTCTGATATAAGAGGGACTAATTTAGTCCTGTTTTAGGACACATATCTGGAATACCAAGACCTGTGCGTGTCTCCCTATGTGTGTTGCAGTCTGGTAGCCGACACACTAATACTCCTATGACAAGGTGTTTTAAGCAGCTCAATCCACGACTAAGTCTAACCACCTGACACAGAGCCACACACACAAACACACACACACACACACACACACACACACACTACCTGGAGGACTTTACTGACCCGAGAGACAGAGAGAGAGACAGAGAGAGAGACAGAGAGAGAGAGAGAGAGAGAGACAGAGAGAGACAGAGAGAGAGACAGAGAGAGAGAGAGACAGAGCGAGACAGAGAGACAGACACAGAGACAGAGAATGGTGTGTTGCCCATTCATAGTGTGTGTTCGTCATCCTGTCATGGGGGAAAAAACACATTGTTATACTCCATTTTATCTTCCATCCTTTTATTTTCCCCCTTTTCCTCTGTTTCCCCCATTATTCAACCCTTCCTTCATTTATTACAATAATTATGTCATAACATCAAAAGTGTGTGCCTGTGTGTGTGAGTGTGTAATAGCATCAAAAATCTTCAAAAAAAAGCTGAGGCACAGATCTTGTAATATACTGTATAAACAAATCATAATAAACCATAGAAATATAATTTATATAATTAATATTCTCAATTCTAGTATTTCTATTTATATGTTAAAAAGGCTGGAATGCTGTGTAATATATATATATATATATACATATACACACACACACACACATATACACACATATATACACACACACATATACACATATATACACATACACACACACATACATACACACATACATACATACACATATACACATGTGTGTTTATGTATCTTACTCTTAACAACAACTAAACAACAGTATAGTAAACAAGTAAACAAAAATAATATTCAATATTATGAATGAATGTATAGAAGAATTTGACCATAGAGCCATTTCCAGAGATCTTTATGGTTTTGGATTGGATAGAGCAGATCTGAGTTCAAACAGAGATAGTCAGAGGAATAAACTTGGATTTAACCTGTTTTTGCATGGACATTGCCAGTGAGGGTTTCCACCATTTTAAAGTAGTCAACTTGGTGGGGATTCTAATGGGTTGGGAGCGATCAGCCAATGATCAGACCATTGTCTTCTTTTTCAAATTGGGTGCCATGGTTTGGTTCAGGACTACAGCACTGCAGGTACTGCAGGTAGAGGTAAATCACAAATATTAGCATAAAAATAGAGATAGCGTCAATGGCGCTTCCCATTCTGTCAGAGACACCATAATGGCACAGATACAAAGAGGAGACCTCGTTCCATCTCTATGGCCTCACATGCTATTTGAAATCATTACAAAAGAGGAGACCTCTTTCCATCTCTATGGCCTCACATGCTATTTGAAATCATTACAAAAGAGGAGACCTCTTTCCATCTCTATGACCTCACATGCTATTTGAAATCATTACAAATACCCTCTGTGCTTGATTGAGTTTACCAGTTGCAATGGCACTAATATAATAGTCTGGCACTCCAGGCGAGCAAAAAACAAACACTAAATACTATTTGAACCCAGATGTGGTATTGAGTAACACAGCCAATAAGAGCCAGCGAACTATAGCGACCAACGACCAGAGAGAGATTCAGGACAGAACACATTGTGCAGTAGTTTGTAATAGTATAGCATGTGTTGTATACCTCTCCAATAGAGCACGTTTACAATTAGTTCAACGTGTCAATTTATACTAGTGACATATTTTACATTTTATTCGTCAGCTCATTGTGTGTGTGTGTGTGTGTGTCCCTTGCGGTTTGTGTGCGTGTCCTCTCCTCAGCCCATTGGACAGCCAGGCAGCCTAAAACTATCCGGAACAGGGCTATCTAGTTTACAGATAATCTTGTAAATGTATTTCTTCCAGCAGGGGTCACTATCTCTCCCAGTCTGTATCGCCGTGTAGAACTCTCTCAGTGCTAACTCTGCTATCTCCACAAACCTGTCAGGAACCTAGAGAGAGAGAGGAGGAAGGAGAGAGGGAGGGGGAGAGAGAGAGAGGAGGAAGGAGGGGGAGGAGAGGGAGGGTGAGAGAGAAAGAGAGAGGAGGAAGGGTGGGTGAGAGAGAGAGAAAGTAAGGAGGGGGGAGGAGAGGGCGGGTGAGAGAGAGAAAGAGGAAGGAGAGAGGGAGTGAGAGAGAGAGAGAGGAGGGGGGAGGAGAGGGAGGGTGAGAGAGAGAAAGAGAGAGGAGGAAGGAGGGGGAAGGAGAGGGGGGGTGAGAGAGAGAGAAAGTAAGGAGGGACGAGGAGAGGGAGAGAGAGAGAGAAAGGAGGAAGGAGGGGGGAGGAGAGGGAGGGTGAGAGAGAAAGAGAGAGGAGGAAGGAGAGGGAGGGTGAGAGAGAGAAAGAGAGAGGAGGAAGGAGAGGGAGGGTGAGAGAGAGAAAGAGAGAGGAGGAAGGAGGAAAGGGAGGGTGAGAGAGAAAGAGAGAGGAGGAAGGAGAGGGAGGGTGAGAGAGAAGGAAGGAGGAGGAGAGAGAGAGGCATTCAATGTGCATGTATAAGAGAGATACACAGACAGATAGACAGCTAGTCCCTACACCCCTCACACTTACTTGGTAGTCGTTGCTCTTGTTATAATGCATGTTCAGTATGCGATAGAGCTCAGTGTCCCGGCCCAGGCATAGGGGGGTCTCTCTGCTATCTCTCCCCAGGCAGGGTGCACCATCGCGGGCAGCCTGCCTGGCGAAGCGCTCCATCTGGATGTAGAAGAACTCACGGAAGTTACTGAACCACTTGATGAGCTGGGAGGTCACACAGCGGTTGAACTACAGGTGGGAAAGAGAGATGAAGAGAGAGAGGAGAGAGAGATGAAGAGAGAGAGGAGAGAGG
Source organism: Salmo trutta (assembly GCF_901001165.1). Taxonomy (NCBI): domain Eukaryota; kingdom Metazoa; phylum Chordata; class Actinopteri; order Salmoniformes; family Salmonidae; genus Salmo; species Salmo trutta. The sequence continues at coordinate 2,606,384 of NC_042964.1, read as the reverse complement.
GAGAGAGAGAGAAAGAGAGATGAAGAGAGAGGGAGAGAGAGATGAAGAGAGAGAGGAGAGAGGGAGAGAGAGAGATGAAGAAAGAGAGGAGAGAGGGAGAGAGAAAGAGAGATGAAGAGAGAGAGGAGAGAGAGAAAGAGAGAGAGGAGAGAGAGAGAAAGAGAGATGAAGAGAGAGGAGAGAGGGAGAGAGAGATGAAGAGAGAGAGGAGAGAGGGAGGGAGAGAGAGAGATGAAGAAAGAGAGGAGAGAGAAAGAGAGATGGAGAGAGAGAAAGAGAGAGGAGAGAGGGAGAAAGAGAGATGAAGAGAGAGGGAGAGAGAGATGAAGAGAGAGGAGAGAGGGAGAGAGAGAGAAAGAGAGATGAAGAGAGAGGAGAGAGGGAGAGAGGGAGAGAGAAAGAGAGATGAAGAAAGAGAGGAGAGAGAGAAAGAGAGATGTCCAGAGGTAACTTTGATACAGTTGTATTGTATCAGTCAGTGTTGTTGTAGTTGATTATAGTTTCACTAGAGGGCACACTGGTACCTTGACATCAGGGAAGTACACTGACTGTACAAAATATTAGGAACTCCTGCTCTTTCCATGACAGACTGACTAGGTGAATCCAGGTGAAAGCTACGATCCCTTATTGATGTCACTTCAATCAGTGTAGATGAAGGGGAGGAGACAGTTTAAAGAATGATTGTTAACCCTTGAGACAATTGAGACATGGATTGTGTATGTGTGCCATTCAGAGGGTGAATGGGCAAGACAAAAGATTTAAGTGCCTTTGAACGGGGTATGGTAGTAGGTGCCAGATGCATTGATTTGTGTCAAGAACTACAACGCTGCTGGGTTTTTCACTCACAACAGTTTCCTGTGTGTATCAAGAACAGTCCACCACCCAAAGGACATCCAGCCAACTTGACACAACTGCAGGAAGCATTGTAGTCCACATGGGCCGGTATCCCTGTGGAACGCTTTCAACACCTTGTAGAGTCCATGTGTGTGTTTGTGTAATACAATACCTTGACATCAGGGAAATAAGTCTTGAGCGTGTTAGAGCTGGGGTATCTAGCGTAGAAGAACATCAGTTTGGCTTTCTTCAGATGACAGGGAGACAAACCCTCCTGAGAGTAACCATGGTTAAGGAGTAGTACGGAGATCGCGCGCGCGCGCGGCACACACACACACACACACACACACACACACACACACACACACTTTTTCTCACTCCACTCCTCCAGAAAAAGGATATTGAACCCAGACCGAGATATATCCCAGAATCCATCCCTCCGTCCCTTCCTCCTCTCATCCCTCCATCCCTCTCATGATGATGTTGCAGCCCTCCATCCAGCCGATCCAATCCCTCCATCACAGCGAGGGGAGGGAAGGAGGGATGAGAGGAGGAGGAGGCGGAGGTGAGGAGGTTGGGGAAAGGGTTCCCCTCCATGTAAACATCAGAGTTCATAATGCCCCCTTTGTGGAGAGGAGGAAGGTGAGAGAGAGAACGAGTGAAGAGCTGTTGCATGGTGTAGTGGAGGAGGGGGATGGGGAGCGGGCAGGAGGAGGGCGGGAGGAAGGGGGAGGAGTCCTTATGACGAGAGGAGGGGGGGAGGAGGGCGGGGTGAGGCTGGCAGAGAGGGGGGAAGGGGTGAGGAGGGAGAAGAGTGTTTTTAGTGCGGTTGTTGGGGGGTAGAAGATTGTTTCGGCGGTTGTCGGGGCGACGGGTAATCAACGGCAACGCTTCAGATTGTTCCTGGTGGGGGTGGGGGGGCGGAGCTCCGTTTGAGTGGGGAGGTTGGTCGTGTGTTGCTGAACCTCCCCCGCTTCCTCTCTCCCTCCTCTCCTCCCTCTCTCTCAGGGCTGCCCACACTCCTCCTCCGCCTCCTCCCGCGTTCCTTCCCTCTCCGGGTGAAGGATGAATGGAGGGAGGTAGAGGGTCGTTTTGGGTGTATAGACGGAGGACCCTATCGATGACTCGAGCTACAGCGCTTCCCAGTTCCTGTTTCAAAGCTTGGGCAAACTTCTGCTCCCCTCCAAAACGCTCCCACTCCCCCCTCACCACCCCACACCCCATCCACACTGCCGCCCTCTTCAAAACCCCCTCCAAAAACCCCCCACCTCCTCCGTTCACGTTCCTCTGTTCTTCACTCCTTTTCTCGTGATCCTCCGCTTTTCGGTCTTGTTTAGCGATGCCTTGGAAATGGGGAGAAGAGGGGATGAAGGGAAGAGAGAGATGGTCTATTTCTCCCACTTCTTCTTCAGTGATGCCTTTTGCCGTCTCCTCCTCCTCTTTGTTCATCTCTCCATCGCCATCCTCCTCCTGCTCTCCTCCGCTCCACCTCTTCTCCTCCTCCTGAGCGGATCTCTCTCCGAATGCTTTCCATACTTTCTCCTGCAAGGTCTTCAGTCTTCCTCTCGCCTCTTCCAACTGTTCTTTCAGCTCCTCTCTCTCCCTTCTCCTCCTCCTCCCCTCCCGCCCTTTCTCCCTGTTCCCCCTCTCTGCATTCCTCCTCCCTTTCTCCTCCTCCTCCTCCTCTTCTTCCTCTAAGCCTATCTCTCCATCTCCGAAAACTAGACTCTCCAGTCTCAATCGTTTCACTCTCATCATGTCATAGCTCCAGTCCGCCACTAGGGCGGCGCCACTCAGCCTCTTCCCCCCCGCCCCTACCAACCGTCCACCCATCCCTTCCTCCTTCTCCCCCTCCATCCCTTCCTCTTCCCTGTTATATCTGTCTAGGTGTAATTGCCCCCTGGACCTCATGGGGGCTCCACCAGGCTGCAGCAGGTGGTGGATGAGGGGGTAGTGGGGTTGGGAGGAGGGGTTTGCTCCAGGGTAGGGTGCACCGTGCCCCCCTCCAGAGGGTGTGATGTGTCTGGGGAGGTCAAGGGCGGTGGAGGGGTTAGGATACGGGTCAAAGGGAGAAATCAGGGAGGACTGACGACCAAACAGATCAGAAGGGGAATCCATGGAGTCTTCTCTTCTCCTCGTCGATGACTGTTTCTGCAAAGAGAGAAAATATTAAACTGTTTTTGTGTTTAAAGTGATAAACCCATTGTGACCGTACCTTACACCCCATTTCGGGCACCTGGTCAGAGAAATGCCCACTAAACCCATAAAGTCACTTCAGTGGAGTGTGGCAGTAAAGTGAGAAGTTAGTCAGATCTCCCTCTAGAAATTCTGTTTATTCAGATGTTTTACCCTCTCTCCTGTCTCATCCTACACGTGCACACCCCAACAGTGCGAACACACACACACACACACACACACACACACACACACACACACACACACACACACAGAGAGATGACAACAGTTGAGGTAGAGAGGTAGCAGTGTGAAAGCAGTTGTCCTACTTGACAGTGATAACACACACACACACACACACACACTTCACTGTACTTCTATCATATATAGACAAACATGACGGACAGGCAGGCAGAAAGAGACAGGCAGGCAGACACACACACACACACACAGAGAGAGAGACAGACAAAAGAGAAAGTGACATTTTAAATAGGATTTGAATCTAGCTATAATCCATAAATTAATTCAACTAAATGTGTGGCAGTTTAACCCTACAGTGAATAGGTCACATCAGTCACCATGGTCACCATGGTAGGGGGTTACTATAATTCCGTTGCAACATTAACTATATAATCCAACAGCCTAAAAATAGATAAATATTCAATTATTCAAATTCGATCTCTCTTCACAGTTGTGTTCGTTTGGGTGTCACTGACTAGGCGGATACCTATTGATCTTGGGTCCATAAAATGGGGTAGAATTCGTCATTGTAAATAAGAATTTGTTCTTAACTGACTTGCCTAGTTAAATAAAAGGTTAAATAAAAAATAAAAATAAATTTAATAAAAAAGTCTATACATTGCGATATTAATATCCAATACGTACAAATAGACTGACTGGGGAGGTGATTTCCCACAGTCAAAGTCCTGCAATATCAGCTACAATGCTAATATCAGCTACAATGCTAATATCTGCCACAATGCTAATATCTGCTACAATGCTAATATCTGCTACAATGCTAATATCTGCTACAATGCTAATATCTGCTACAATGCTAATATCTGCTACAATGCTAATATCTGCTACAATGTTAATATCAGCAACAATGCTAATATCAGCTACAATGCTAATATCAGCTACAATGCTAATATCAGCTACAATGCTAATATCAGCTACAATGCTAATATCTGTGTAAACTCTTCAACGTTGTGTTCTTTGGGTGTCACTGAATAGGCTGATACCCATGGATCTTGGTTCCATGAAATGGAGTGAGGCTGGCTGAAATGGAGTAATTTAATTATTTAATTTCACCTTTATTTAACCAGGTAGGCCAGTTGAGAACAAGTTCTCATTTACAACTGCGACCTGGCCAAGATAAAGCAAAGCAGTGTGACACAAACAACACAGAGTTACACATGGAGTAAACAAGCGTACAGTCAATAACACAATAGAAAAAAATAGTCTATATACAGTTTGTGCAAATGGCGTGAGGAGGTAGGCAATAAATAGGCCATAGTAGTGAAGTAATTACAATTTAGCAGATTAACACTGGAGTGATAAATGAGCAGATGATGGTGTGTAAGTAGTGATCCTGGTGTGCAAAAGAGCAGAAAAGTAAATAAAAACATTATGGGGATGAGGTAGGTAGATTGGGTGGGCTATTTACAGATGGGCTATGTACAGCTGCAGCGATCTGTTAGCTGCTCAGATAGCTGATGTTTAAATGCAATTCCTTGCCTAGTTAAATAAAAAGGTTAAATAAAAATAATATACAATTATTAAGTCTATTTACATCCACTGTGCGATTAACTGATTTGTCCTTTTTTTTGTCAAATTAAATTGTGTTTTCTTTAATTCATATAGCAACATTCCAAACGTGTTATTTAGTCCAAAATGGCATGATTCCACTATTTGTATCCGTTTGCGTCACTTTCAGTGCCGTACGTTTATTTTGAAGGCGAACCGAATATTCCACTATTGTGGCTATCTTCACATAGACCTGTGGCAGTGCTGGCCCCTGCTGAGAACGACGTATCTCCAGATTACCGGATTTCCCGTGTGGATGCACGCATCGACAACTTATCAGCTAGCTGCTACAAGTTACACATTGGTGAACGGATACATTTGCTAGCTGTTCATCTGATTGATAAAGTTGATTAAAAAAAATGCCATTAACTAGCCAGCTATCTTGAGGCTGCAGCGTAGCCTAGTGGTTAGAGCGTTGGACTAGTAACCGAAAGGTTGTTAGATCAAATCCCTGAGCTGACAACCCCTGAACAAGGCAGTTAACCCAACAAATAAGAATTTGCTCTTTTAACTAGGCAAGGAATTTACCTAAAATAAAAGGCTAAAAAAAAATTATTGTAACTTCGGGGGGAAAGCTAAAGTTAGCTTACTCCCACCATCTGTAACAGTAGCTAGGTTTATAGAAAACAACAACTAGCTATATAACTGGTAGCTATATTTTAAAGACTAGCAGCTAGTTACTGACTATTGAACACATTTTTGTAAAACTACTTTGTCCCTCTGCCTGTTTGATGAATTGGTGACAGAAAGTTGTCCAGAAACAAAATGTCCCTCCTAATTTCACTGCAAATAGGCTTTGTTGTTTTCATATAATTTGGCTGATTAGGCTTGTGCGCATTTACAATAATGTTTCATTAGCTAACTAGCAACATTTTCGAAATAAGATAATTCTGATTCAAGTTGTTTTTGTTGCATTTCAGATGGAGTGGCATTGCCGGCTGACAGGCCAGGGCACACAGTCACGTACTGATTTTAGGATCAGTTTTTTCCTAGACTGTCTTTGAGTGCAATTCAATTACATTGACAAGGTGGAGGTTATCCTAGGACCTAGATAGCTATTGCTCTGGAAGAAAGCTGTCGCCCAATACCTTACAGAGCAGTCCTTTCACCCCAGAATCCCACAGCAGGGGTATGCAACCCTGTTCCTGGAGTGCCGCGGGTACTGCAGGATTTTGGCCTCGGGGTGCGTTCAGTTCGCTTGATCGTTTTTTTACGATGCGTAACGGTTTGTATTGAACGACACGTTTTCCCAAAAACGTTCTTGGAACAGAAACGTTTTCTCCGTTCGGTGGGAGTGCCAGGGTGTGGCTTGAAGCAACGAGTGGTGTATTGAAAAAGGTCAGCGGTGCAATTTAAGACCCCACAAACCCAACCACTCCCAATTTTTTTTTTTTCTACACGTCTTCAGTACAGTTTCATCAATTGAACATTCCATTATGTTATGTACTGAACACAGCCCTGACCAACTGTGCTAATTGATCAGTTCAGTGATTTCCTAAATTCAACACACACAAAAACATGAAGTGGCTGCGGCAATCTTGAACGGTCTTCAGTACAGTTTCATCAATTGAATCCAGGCCCAGGGCTGCCTACCCGATCCTTAGAGGTATTACAGTCAATGCTTATGAACTGAATATTGTATGTGAATTTCCATATAATCAATGACACGAACAAAAAGATTGAATCGTTTCAGCAACATGTGCAGTAAACGCTAACATGTCTTTGGTGATGAAAGGTAAACAATGTATCAGGCGACTGCATGCTGTGAAACAGGCCTGGATGGTGACATCTTCAAGCTGCCTGGCTGAAGACTGTGGCCTTTAGTGGTACCCGGAAACAAGGTCCTTACCTGGAGGAGTACAGCAACAGTCTCTCTGTCACTCAGCCATTCTATCAACATGTATTGTATGTAACCACTCAAATTCATACCAACAGCTGCAGACACAAGCACTGTCTTATAGTCACTTTGTCTACTTGTACCATTCTTAAATCTTGTCTGGGATATAGATATATATATATATATATATATATATATATTAGTTGACAAGCCTGTGTTGATGTGTCGGATATACATGAATAAAGATGTATTTACCCTGGACACGAGACCTTTTGAATCACAAGCTCTTATACCACAGAAGTTAAAAAAATAAAAAAATAAAATAAATAAACAATAAAAAAAACAAGTTGTTTATACAGAAAACTTGACTGTGGCCTTTGAAAGCAGTGATAGTTGCATCCTTCCTCGAAACAGGTTTGTTGATGTGTTGCTGTAGAGTTCCCACAGCCCAGCAGACTCACCTGGGGACAGAGGTGAGTTTTTAATAATAGTCTCAGAGACTTGTCCATGAGGAGAGAGCTTGGGTTTTGGAGTGAATAGAATCCAACAACTGGCCCTGGATAATATACTATGTCATCACACAGGCAGGCTGCCACAGTGAATTTTTTTATTTATTTAACCACACAAGTCAGTTAAGAACAAACTGTTATTTACAATGACAGCCTAGGAATAGTGGGTTAATAACTGCTTTGTTCAGGGGCAGAACGACAGAATTTTACCTTATCAGCTCAGGGATTTGATCTAGCAACCTTGCGATTACTGGCCCAGCACTCTAACCACTAGGCTACCTGCCACCTCTACGCTCTAACCACTAGGCTACCTGCCGCCTCTACGCTCTAACCACTCTAGCCACTAGGCTACCTGCCGCCTCTACGCTCTAACCACTAGGCTACCTGCCAGCCCCTACGCTCTAACCACTAGGCTACCTGCCTCCTCTACGCTCTAACCACTAGGCTACCTGCCGCCTCTACGCTCTAACCACTAGGCTACCTGCCGCCTCTACGCTCTAACCACTAGGCTACCTGCCGCCTCTACGCTCTAACCACTAGGCTACCTGCCAGCCCCTACGCTCTAACCACTAGGCTACCTGCCTCCTCTACGCTCTAACCACTAGGCTACCTGCCGCCTCTACGCTCTAACCACTAGGCTACCTGCCGCCTCTACGCTCTAACCACTAGGCTACCTGCCGCCTCTACGCTCTAACCACTAGGCTACCTGCCGCCTCTACGCTCTAACCACTAGGCTACCTGCCGCCTCTACGCTCTAACCACTAGGCTACCTGCCGCCTCTACGCTCTAACCACTAGGCTACCTGCCGCCTCTACGCTCTAACCACTAGGCTACCTGCCGCCTCTACGCTCTAACCACTAGGCTTCCTGCCGCCTCTACGCTCTAACCACTAGGCTACCTGCCGCCTCCACGCTCTAACCACTAGGCTACCTGCCGCCTCCACGCTCTAACCACTAGGCTACCTGCCGCCTCCACGCTCTAACCACTAGGCTACCTGCCGCCTCCACGCTCTAACCACTAGGCTACCTGCCGCCCCTACGCTCTAACCACTAGGCTACCTGCCGCCCCTACGCTCTAACCACTAGGCTACCTGCCGCCCCTACGCTCTAACCACTAGGCTACCTGCCCCCCTACGCTCTAACCACTAGGCTACCTGCCGCCCCTACGCTCTAACCACTAGGCTACCTGCCGCCCCTACGCTCCAACCACTAGGCTACCTGCCGCCCCTACGCTCTAACCACTAGGCTACCTGCCGCCCCTACGCTCTAACCACTAGGCTACCTGCCGCCCCTACGCTCTAACCACTAGGATACCTGCCGCCCCTACGCTCTAACCACTAGGCTACCTGCCGCCCCTACGCTCTAACCACTAGGCTACCTGCCGCCCCTACGCTCTAACCACTAGGCTACCTGCCGCCCCTACGCTCTAACCACTAGGCTACCTGCCGCCCCTACGCTCTAACCACTAGGATACCTGCCGCCCCTACGCCCTAACCACTAGGCTACCTGCCGCCCCTACGCTTTAACCACTAGGCTACCTGCCGCCCTACGCTCTAACCACTAGACTACCTGCCGCCCCTACGCTCTAACCACTAGGATACCTGCCGCCAATACGCTCTAACCACTAGGATACCTGCCGCCCCTACGCTCTAACCACTAGGCTACCTGCCGCCCCTACGCTCTAACCACTAGGCTACCTGCCGCCCCTACGCTCTAACCACTAGGATACCTGCCGCCTCTACGCTCTAACCACTAGGCTACCTGCCGCCCCTACGCTCTAACCACTAGGCTACCTGCCACCCCTACGCTCTAACCACTAGGCTACCTGCCGTCCCTACACTCTAACCACTAGGCTACCTGCCGCCCCTACACTCTAACCACTAGGGTACCTGCCATCCCTACACTCTAACCACTAGGCTACCTGCCGCCCCTACACTCTAACCACTAGGCTACCTGCCGTCCCTACACTCTAACCACTAGGCTACCTGCCGCCCCCCTACACTCTAACCACTAGGCTACCTGCCGCCCCTACACTCTAACCACTAGGCTACCTGCCACCCTTACACTCTAACCACTAGGCTACCTGCCCCCCCTACACTCTAACCACTAGGCTACCTGCCGCCACAGTGAAGGAGGTTTACTAGGAGTACAGCTTATTTATCTGTGCTCTGGAGAGATCGCAGGTAGTGGCTCTGGAAGTCCTTGGACCAGTCTGTCTCTAGCACCTGAAGAGAGACTGATCGAGGTAGCGAGTCTCCTAGAAAGAGACCCCTGCCCTCGCACTGGGTCTCCTGCCTATTATCAAAATCAAATCAAAATGTTATTTGTCATGCGTCAAATACAAGAGGTGTAACTTCACCGTGAAATGCTTACTTACGAGCCCTTTCCCAACAATGCAAAGATAAAAAGTACTTGGCCATACGCACCACCTTCTGGTCGGATGCCAAGCAGTTGCCACACCAAGCCGTGATGCAGCCAGTCAAGATGCTCTCAATGGTGCAGCTGTAAAACTTTTTGAGGATCTGAGGGCCCATGCCAAATCTTTTCAGCCTCCTGAGGGGGAAGAAGCGTTGTCGTGCCCTCTTCACGACTGTGTTGGTGCGTTTGGACCATGATAGGTCCTTAGTGATGTGGACACCGAGGAACTTGTATCATGCAATATAACGGAAAACAACAATATCATGACTTACTGACAAGGGAGTGATCCATGTTCCTGCTGGAAGCAAGCCTCAACCTGGATGCAGAGAAATCTCCTGCCTTAGATACGACCATACATCTCCACTAGGCTCCAGGAAATCATTAAACGTATAGCTCGCTAAGCTACTATTTATATTATGGCACCACGTCTCATCTCACTAACAATCGCTAAGGCGAACAGCAAATTCCACTATTGTGGCTAATCCTTATTGTGACTAGCTTCATATAGGGGACTTCTTCCATCATGCTCTTCCTTATTTGACTGTGGTTAGCTGCTAGTTTAAATGCCTGTGATTGTTGAGACCATAATTTTGCTTCCCAACTGCTTCAAAGATGGATGATGTAGAGAATTAGCCTAGCTAGCTAGCTAGCTTAATGACATCCCACTTAAATTAGGTATAAACTATGGCTTAATTCAGAAAGTAGGCTACACCTCCGAGTTACATCTGAAAGAGGGTTAGCAACAACACCTCCTCCACACTGACTCTTAACACAGGTGCACCCCCAGGGGTGTGTCCTCAGTCCTCTGCTGTACTCCCTGTTCACCCACGACTGTGTGACTTTGCACGACTCCAACTCCATCATCTAGTCTCCATGACGACACCACGGTTGTACGCCTGATAACCAACAACGATGAGTCAGTCCATGCCCCAATCCACATCTACGGGACTGCAGTAGAGAGAATCACGAGTTTTAAGTTTCTCAGCGTCCACATCACCGAGGACTTGTCATGGATCAACAACACCACCATTCTTGTCAGGAGGTCGCAACAGCAACTCTACTTCCTCAGGTGGCTGAAGAAATTTGCCACGCCACCCAGGGTCCTCTCCAAATACTAACGCTGCACCATCGAGAGCGTTTGCAACATGGCCTGGTACGGGAATTGCTCCGTCCACAACAGCAAGGCCCTCCAGCGGGTGGTGAAGACAGCCCAGTACGTCACTGGGACGGTGCTCCCACCCATCCAGGAAACGGTGCCTGAGGAAGGCACACGGCGTCATCAAGGACCACATGCCACGAGCTATTCTCTCCTTTTACCGTCGAGCAAACGGTATCGGAGCATGAGGTCTGATACCAAAAGGCTCAGAGACAGTTTCTGTCTACAAGCCATCAGACTTGCTGAAAAGTTGAACTGGACTGACTACCTGCTCTGATTCTTCACACCATAGCACACACACGCTACCAGACTGTTATTATACTGCTCAGTTTATATACTGCCCCCCCCCCCCCAATACACATGTAAATATTGGACTATAAATTGTGCCTTCCTGTATTATACTTGTGCTAAAATATTTATTATATCTACTGAGCCATTTACTTTATGTTCATATTCTTCTCTTTTATTTAGTATTGTTGTTGCATTGTCGAGAAGGAACCTGCAAGTAAGCATTTCATTGGACCATGTATACCATGCGTATCCTGTAAATACGACTAATAAAACTTGAAACTTGACTAGCTAATGTGATCTAGCTAACATGAGCTAGCCAACTGCTTCTGACACATGCCACGATCCTGCTTGCTTTACATATCTTGCTCTGACAGATATGTAGCTACGGTAGCTAGCTAAATGGTTTACGATACTTGAAGTTTAGTTCATTATCTAGCTAAATAGCTACCTAAGTGTAAAGTTTAGAGTCTGACTGTAAAACACAGCTAGCTAGCTAGCTACCTAAGTGTAAAATGTAGAGTCTGACTGTTAAACACAGCTAGCTAGCCAGCCAACTCAACGTTCAGTTGTACCTGCCCCCCCTACACTCTAACCACTAGGCTACCTGCCGCCACAGTGAAGGAGGTTTACTAGGAGTATAGCTTATTTATCTGTGCTCTGGAGAGATCGCAGGTAGTGGCTCTGGAAGTCCTTGGACCAGTCTGTCTCTAGCACCTGAAGAGAGACTGATCGAGGTAGCGAGTCTCCTAGAAAGAGACCCCTGCCCTCGCACTGGGTCTCCTGCCTATTATCAAAATCAAATCAAAATGTTATTTGTCATGCGTCAAATACAAGAGGTGTAACTTCACCGTGAAATGCTTACTTACGAGCCCTTTCCCAACAATGCAAAGATAAAAAGTACTTGGCCATACGCACCACCTTCTGGTCGGATGCCAAGCAGTTGCCACACCAAGCCGTGATGCAGCCAGTCAAGATGCTCTCAATGGTGCAGCTGTAAAACTTTTTGAGGATCTGAGGGCCCATGCCAAATCTTTTCAGCCTCCTGAGGGGGAAGAAGCGTTGTCGTGCCCTCTTCACGACTGTGTTGGTGCGTTTGGACCATGATAGGTCCTTAGTGATGTGGACACCGAGGAACTTGTATCATGCAATATAACGGAAAACAACAATATCATGACTTACTGACAAGGGAGTGATCCATGTTCCTGCTGGAAGCAAGCCTCAACCTGGATGCAGAGAAATCTCCTGCCTTAGATACGACCATACATCTCCACTAGGCTCCAGGAAATCATTAAACGTATAGCTCGCTAAGCTACTATTTATATTATGGCACCACGTCTCATCTCACTAACAATCGCTAAGGCGAACAGCAAATTCCACTATTGTGGCTAATCCTTATTGTGGCTTATAGGGGACTTCTTCCATCATGCTCTTCCTTATTTGACTGTGGTTAGCTGCTAGTTTAGATGCCTGTGATTGTTGAGACCATAATTTTGCTTCCCAACTGTTTCAAAGATGGATGATGTAGAGAATTAGCCTAGCTAGCTAGCTAGCTTAATGACATCCCACTTAAATTAGGTATAAACTATGGCTTAATTCAGAAAGTAGGCTACACCTCCGAGTTACATCTGAAAGAGGGTTAGCAACAACACCTCCTCCACACTGACTCTTAACACAGGTGCACCCCCAGGGGTGTGTCCTCAGTCCTCTGCTGTACTCCCTGTTCACCCACGACTGTGTGACTTTGCACGACTCCAACTCCATCATCTAGTCTCCATGACGACACCACGGTTGTACGCCTGATAACCAACAACGATGAGTCAGTCCATGCCCCAATCCACATCTACGGGACTGCAGTAGAGAGAATCACGAGTTTTAAGTTTCTCAGCGTCCACATCACCGAGGACTTGTCATGGATCAACAACACCACCATTCTTGTCAGGAGGTCGCAACAGCAACTCTACTTCCTCAGGGGGCTGAAGAAATTTGCCACGCCACCCAGGGTCCTCTCCAAATACTAACGCTGCACCATCGAGAGCGTTTGCATCATGGCCTGGTACGGGAATTGCTCCGTCCACAACAGCAAGGCCCTCCAGCGGGTGGTGAAGACAGCCCAGTACGTCACTGGGACGGTGCTCCCACCCATCCAGGAAACGGTGCCTGAGGAAGGCACAAGGCGTCATCAAGGACCACATGCCACGAGCTATTCTCTCCTTTTACCGTCGAGCAAACGGCATCGGAGCATGAGGTCTGATACCAAAAGGCTCAGAGACAGTTTCTGTCTACAAGCCATCAGACTTGCTGAAAAGTTGAACTGGACTGACTACCTGCTCTGATTCTTCACACCATAGCACACACACGCTACCAGACTGTTATTATACTGCTCAGTTTATATACTGCCCCCCCCCCCCCCAATACACATGTAAATATTGGACTATAAATTGTGCCTTCCTGTATTATACTTGTGCTAAAATATTTATTATATCTACTGAGCCATTTACTTTATGTTCATATTCTTCTCTTTTATTTAGTATTGTTGTTGCATTGTCGAGAAGGAACCTGCAAGTAAGCATTTCATTGGACCATGTATACCATGCGTATCCTGTACATACGACTAATAAAACTTGAAACTTGACTAGCTAATGTGATCTAGCTAAGATGAGCTAGCCAACTGCTTCTGACACATGCCACGATCCTGCTTGCTTTACATCTGACAGATATGTAGCTACGGTAGCTAGCTAAATGGTTTACGATACTTGAAGTTTAGTTCATTATCTAGCTAAATAGCTACCTAAGTGTAAAGTTTAGAGTCTGACTGTAAAACACAGCTAGCTAGCTAGCTACCTAAGTGTAAAATGTAGAGTCTGACTGTTAAACACAGCTAGCTAGCCAGCCAACTCAACGTTCAGTTGTAGCCAAGCTAGCTAGCTTGATACTCACTCAGTAACATTAGCATACCGTGCTTTTCTGTCCAACTGGATATTCCTCTCACCGATCCCGGTCGACTCCGTCTCTCTGCCTTCTTCTAGGTTCAAAACTATATGGGTGTAGCCCGGTGACTTATTGTCAAAACAAACACACTCATAACACTGCTACCTGGTGTAGCTTGGCAACCAATGGCTCAGTGTTCCACAGTTGTTCACCGGTTTCTACGGCAACCAAGGACAATGTTCCATTTGTGTGTTTTCATGGTGCGTGTTCAGCACGGCACCATAAAATAGATTTTATCTCCAATTTCTAATGTCGGGAAAAAAGTGACACTGATACATGTATGCTCTACACATTTTTGTTTTTTTTGGGGGGGGGGAGGGGGGTACTAATGTTTAAACATGATCTTTAAAATGTTGAACACCGTTATGTCATACTGAACGCAGCCCAGGCAAGTGCAACGCACTGTGGCATTGATCAACCAATGGTTTGTTAGATACCAGCCACATATGTTTGCTTGACACCCCCTCGTTATCATATTGGAGGAAGAAATACAGAAATAAATTATATAAAATTAATAGAACAAAATAAACTGCTATTAATTAGTCATCTGTATGCATTCATTCATCCATTTATTTATGTGTTTATATGAGCATGTATTTATGTGTTTATATGAGCATTTATTTATTTATTTATGTGTTTATATGAGCATTTATTTAGGTATTTATCTATATGTGTGCTTTTATTTATTAATTTATTTCTAATTATGTCAGTTTTAGTCCTCCATAATGAGCATCTGCCGCCCATTAATTGTCGGCGCACGTACAGTATGTCGCAGTTGACAATAGGCTAGGATACATAAACATGGACGGACACACAGGTCAGCGCACTTCACAGCAAAGGACACACGGAGTATAGTCAGTGTGACAAACCAAAAGTAGAATTGACTTTCGACAATAACTCACTGAATTGGATAACCCCCCCGCACGGAAACCGACTCTTCTCTCTCTCTCTCGGTGAGACCGTTAGAACCGGTTAGTTCTGAGGTGTTCTTCCAGTGTTCCTCTTCCCGTTTTATTTGTCTGCAACCGCTCCTCTCGTGCCCTTCTGTTTGCTCTGGTCAGTGCATCCGCTCGGTAGAAAGCAAAGCCCTGCGCGCAGTGTTTCCTGTTATTGCTGCTCCTCGTTCCCTCTCTCTCTCTCTGTCTGTCTATCTCTAGCTTCCTAACATACACTATCTCCCTGTGACATCCACGCACGCTTCGAAAAGGTGCGTGAGGGCGGGCTCGCGAGCTGTTGTCCACTTCACGGCACGGTTGGCATGAACCCCCCTTGTTCCCCCATCTCCTCTTTCTCTCTGTCTATTATGGAGACAAAAGTATAGCTACGTGATATAGAATGAACTAACGACTTTGCCAAAACTGAAATTCACTGGGATTATATATATATTATATACTATTGTGGCTGTAGGTAGTTAGTTACATGGGACAACTAGAATTCATACTCACTCTCCATGTGGGCAGATATCCCAGTATTGGAATCCTGGCTCCTGTCCTATCACATCACAGAGCAGAGTTCATATTCCCCAGGTCTCTCATTGGCTCTTTGGAACGATCATTATAAACAGTTGGTTTAAGACTATCATTTGACAGATTTTTATCAGTCCCAAATGACACCCTGACTTTAGGCCCCAGTCAAGGGAATAGGGTGTCATTTAGAACAACACTACTGACTGACAGCCGAAATGAAACTCGTAGCCTCGATTGAAGGAGTCAAATATGAACCATTTTTTTGTTATCTCTAGAAGGAAAAACATTGATTTATTTGTAGACAGCATTTATTCACATGAAGGGCCCAGACAGCAAACATGGCAAACTTCATTGGCTACATGGACAATGTGTTTTATTGTCATCTTGGCTTGGTTAATGCCGGAGTTCTGTCAGCTTTTAGGGCCTTTGTGGTTGATTGAAGGGTTAATGACTTACTAACGAATAGGAAACATCATCTCACCTGTTCATCTGCTGTAGTGTCTAGCCCGTAACACACACCCGCCTCACTCTGTCCCCGTTCCCATCCTCCATCTCTCCTCTTCAGTGTAAGAGCATCCCCCAAAAACCAAAAGGTTGTGGTTGTTATGGTAACAATGGCGGTAACAAAAGCTGCCTGAGAGAGGGTCATTTGTCTGGATTAACAACAGCATATGCAGAGAAATTATGAAGTCTGTGTACGTGGGAGCGAGAGTGTGTGTGTTTTTCTGTGTGTGTGGGGACAGATTTATTTAGCCAGTGTATTTAACTGACCATAAACCATTTCACAGATAGCTAGCTTAGTTAAATTCTATTTTGGCACAGAGCAGAGGATGATCTCTCTCTCTCTCTCTCTCTCTCTCTCTGCTGCTGCCTCTTTCTGAGGTCTGTAACATGTCAACCACTTGGCCCAACATCAAGCAGCTCATCCAATGACTGATGATGATGTGTGTGTGTGTGTGTGTGTGTGTGTGTGTGTGTGTGTGTGCGTGTGTGGGTGTGTGTGTGTGTGTGTGTTTGATCTAACACTTCAATATCACTCTGGGAACACAGCAGCACCAGGAATGGAAAAATAGGGCATCCCAGAGGGATGGAGAGAGAGAGAGACAACGGGTGGGAGAAAGAGAGAGAGGTGGATAGAGAGAACAGGAAGGGAGGAAGATGAATGAGAGCAAAATAACAGGAATTGAGAAAAAGAGAGGAGAGAGAGAAAACAGGAAGGGAGATAAAAGAGAAAGGAAGGGTGAGAACTGAGGCGGGAGGAGATATGAGAGAATTGATGGACAGCATAAAGTGTTTGTGCATTGATTCCTGTTTAGAGGGAGGGAGGGAGGGAGGGAGGGAGGGAGGGAGGGAGGGAGGGAGGGAGGAGAGAGCACTCAAACAGCCTCAGGCAAGGTGACAGAGAGGGATAAAGGGATGCAGGGGAAAAGAGAGGGAGAGAGGATAGAGAGAGAGGAAGTAGAGAGGATAGAAACAGAGGGTGTGTGTGTCCAGTGCTTTTTTCCAGTAATTGCTGTGTGTGTAAAGGAAACACATTATGCTCATTCGTCATTTCACAACAGAGCAGACCACTGTGTGTGTGTGTGTGTGTGTGTGTGTGTGTGTGTGTGTGTGTGTGTGTGTTAGGGGGTGGGGGATATCATTTAACACATATAGGTCATTGGAAGGTGTGTGCGCATATCTGTGTGTACAGTGTATTTGTGAGTGAGTTGGGGTTGAGTTTGCCTACAGGATGTGTGAGTTTTACATATATGTAAAAGTAGAGTCAGTAAAGTATCGCTTAGCCAAGTGTTTGTGTGTCTGTAATTCATGTGCAAATCAAAGTCAAATCAAATGTTATTGGTTAGCAGATGTTATTGGTCACATGGTTAGCAGATGTTATTGGTCACATGGTTAGCAGATGTTATTGGTTACATACACATGGTCAGCAGATGTTATTGGTCACATGGTTAGCAGATGTTATTGGTCACATGGTTAGTAGATGTTATTGGTCACATGGTTAGTAGATGTTATTGGTTACATACACATGGTCAGCAGATGTTATTGGTCACATGGTCAGCAGATGTTATTGGTCACATGGTTAGCAGATGTTATTGGTCACATGGTTAGTAGATGTTATTGGTTACATACACATGGTCAGCAGATGTTATTGGTCACATGGTTAGCAGATGTTATTGGTCACATGGTTAGTAGATGTTATTGGTCACATGGTTAGCAGATGTTATTGGTCACATGGTTAGTAGATGTTATTGGTCACATGGTTAGCAGATGTTATTGGTCACATGGTCACATGGTCACATGGTTAGCTGATGTTATTGGTCACATGGTTAGCAGATGTTATTGGTTACATGGTTAGCCGATGTTATTGGTTACATGGTTAGTAGATGTTATTGGTTACATACACATGGTTCGCAGGTGTTATTGGTCACATACACGTGGTTAGCAGATGTAATTGCGAGTGTAGCGAAATGCTTGTGTTTCCAGTTCCAACAGTGCAGTAATGTCTAACAAGTAATCTAACAATTTCACAACAACTACCTAATACACACAAATCTAAGTAAAGGAATGGAATTAAGAATATATAAATATATGGACGAGCAACGTCAGAACAGCATAGACTAAGATACAGTAGAATAGAATACAGTATATACATATGAGATGAGTAATGCAAGATATGTAAACATTATTAAAGTGACTAGTGATCCATTTATTAAAGTGACCAGTGATTCCATGTCTATGTATATGGGGCAGCAGCCTCTCTGTGTTAGTGATGACTGTTTAACAGTCTGATAGCCTTGAGATAGAAGCTGTTTTTCAGTCTCTCAGTTCCAGCTTTGATGCACCTGTACTGACCTCGCCTTCTGGATGATAGAGGGGTGAACAGGCAGTGGCTCGGGTGGTTGTTGTCCTTGATGATCTTTTTGGCCTTCCTGTGACATCGGGTGGTGTAGGTGTCCTGGAGGGCAGGTAGTTTGCCCCTGGTGATGCGTTGGGCAGACCGCACCACCCTCTGGAGAGCCTTGCGGTTGTGGGCGGTGCAGTTGCCTTACCAGGCGGTGATACAGCCCAAGAGGATGCTCTCAATTGTGCATCTGTAAAAGTTTGTGAGTGTTTTAGATGACAAGCCAAATTTTTTCAGCCTCCTGAGGTTGAAGAGGTGCTGTTGCGCCTTCTATACCACGCTGTCTGTGTGGGTGGACCATTTCAGATTGTCAGTGATTTGTACGCAGACGAACTTAAAAAACTTTCCACCTTCTCCACTACTGTCCCATCGATGTGGATAGGGGGCTGCTCCCTCTGCTATTTCCTGAAGTCCACAATCATCTCCTTTGTTTTGTTGACGTTGAGTGAGGTTATTTTCCTGACACCACACTCCCATAGCCCTCACCACTGTGTGTAAAGCCACATTACTCGAAGTACACCGATTCTGTGCCTTCTGACCGAGCAGGCTCTCACAGTGAGTGAAGCACCTTGCTGTACGATATAGAACATATGATGGACCCTCTCTAAACACACACAAACACGTAGACCCACACAAGCACAGAAATAGACACACTATCTATATCGCTCTCTCACTACAACACTGGCACCAATTACCCTCTCTGACTGAAGTGTTTTGATGGTGTAATTGTCACAGACAAAGAGGAGAGGGGGATGGAGGGATAGAAAGAGGAAGAGACATGGAGAGGGAGGGAGAGAAGTGGAGAGAGGGGGTTGGAGAGAGTAGGGATAAATAGAAAAAGAAAGATGAGTGCTGACTCAGCATGCTAATGCTGTTCTGCTCTCCACCTCCCTGTTTTGTTCCATCTCTCTCTCCCTCTCTCTTCACAGTTGCAAGGCTCTCGTTCTCCTCTCCACTCATCCCTATCTCTCTCTCCAGACTCCCCAGAATGCACAAACAAAGAACGAGAGAGAGAGCGAGAAAAGGGTGGGTCAGGATCCCCCCCCCAATCCGTTTTTCCCGGACAATGAAGAGATCATCCTCTCTTATCCTTTAATCAGCTCTCCATTTTTCCCCATCCCTCTCCACTCCTCCCTCCCTCCCTCCCTCTCTCTCTCTCTCCGTCCCCTCCCTCTCTCTCCTCCCCTCCCTCTCTCTCTCTCCTCCCCTCCCCTCCCTCTCTCTCTCTCCTCCCCTCCCTCCCTCCCTCCCTCTCTCTCCCTCTCTCCTCCCCTCCCTCCCTCCCTCCCTCTCATGGCCAGAGAAAAGGTTAGGTATCTAAAAGTACTACTCCTCTGGGTGTCTATTAAGCAGATGGAATCCTTCAGTCATTGTTGACGTCGTTATCATTTCTCTTTGCTGGGTTCATGATGCAGATTTTAATTAGACAACTGCTCAATGGCGACACCAGCTGGTAGAGTTGAGCTACTACGTCACTGCACACAGTACATCTGTATTATAGACAAAGCCAATATACTAAATATACTGAGAAATATATATATATATATGTTTTTAAATGGCTTTGGGGGGGGGGGGGAATTCCATTTGAATTCAGTCAATTTGGAGAAGTACACTGAAATGTGAAATTCCAATAGTTTTTCCATTAAGAAACATTGAAGAAAAATGAGAATTTCAGTATAACTTCCTGAATTGAAATGGAATTGACTCTGATAAATAACGATTGTAATTAGGGCCAATAGTTTTTCCTGGTGAGGTCACATGGTCATGGAAAAGAAACTCCTCGCCCAACAGTATAACAACTACCCCAACACTATTGCTATAGCAACAGTACCCCACTGGGACAACATCATCTCATCTACTGTACCGTATTTATTTAGAAAACAATTAACAAAATGTTTGTAGTGTACAAATCCACTCTATACAGTACATATTATTACTAACATTAAATTAAAACATTGTAAAAGACTTTAGGAAGATAAATTAAGCGGACAATGTCTTTGTATGAGTCACAAATGGCCCAGAGCCTTGGCACCGTAGTACCATGGGGGCCCTGGGGGGGCCCTGGGGGGGCCCTGGCACCGTAGTACCATGGGGGCCCTGGGGGGGCCCTGGCACCGTAGAACCATGGGGGCCCTGGGGGGGCCCAGGCACCGTAGAACCACGGGGGCCCTGGCACCGTAGAACCATGGGTGCCCTGGGGGGGCCCAGGCACCGTAGAACCACGGGGGCCCTGGCACCGTAGAACCACGGGGGCCCTGGCACCGTAGAACTATGGGGGCCCTGGGGGGGCCCTGGCACCGTAGAACCACGGGGGCCCTGGCACCGTAGAACTATGGGGGCCCTGGCACCGTAGTACCATGGGGGCCCTGGGGGGGCCCAGGCACCGTAGTACCACGGGGGCCCTGGCACCGTAGAACCACGGGGGCCCTGGCACCGTAGAACCACGGGGGCCCTGGCACCGTAGAACCACGGGGGCCCTGGCACCGTAGTACCATGGGGGCCCTGGGGGGGCCCTGGCACCGTAGTACCATGGGGGCCCTGGGGGGGCCCTGGCACCGTAGTACCATGGGATGGAAAAGGGTGTCATTTGGCTATTTAGCCAGTGTCTTGTTCATTAAGGCGAATCAGATTTTAAAACTCAAGACTTTACATTTAAAATCAACTAAAATCTTAAAATGACAAACAGCAACACTTGGATTGATGGGCTGCTTCATAGTGCTAGTGTGTACACTTCAGTGTGTGTGTGTGTGTGTGTGTGTGTGTGTGTGTCTGTGTACGTGTGTGTGTGTGCTATTCAGTGTGTGTCTGTGTGTGTGTGTGTACATACTTCAGTGTGTGTCTGTGTGTGTGTGTGTCTGTGTACGTGTGTGTGTGTGTGCTATTCAGTGCTCTAGACCTAATGGTTGCTGTAGTGTGAGTTTTGGTCTATTTATAAGGAGTATCTGTGTGCATAAGTATTCTGTTCATGTGTTTGTTTTAAAAGTCCTGGTCCTGTGTGTGTGTGTGTGTGTGTGTGTGTGTGTGTGTGTGTGTGTGTGTTAAGCGTCTGTTTGCATTTTAAAAGGAGAAATGTATCTTCCTAAGAGATTCCACACATTGAACCTGGTTCAGTGGAGTTTTCCCCCCTCTTCACCCGGTAGCGCTCTACTGAAACAGCTGCAAAAAAAAAACGGGTCACGTAACTTCATGACGTTACTGGAGCAGGCCTCGCTCTGCTCCGTTGCCAATGAATTCATGATTCAGAAATAAGCATCTCTGCTGCTGTAGCAGTCAGCTATATAAAATAATATAATGTTTTTAGGTGGAAAAGTACACATTTCCCGACTCCAAACCGATAGTACTTTTGACAAAAATAGCTGATTTCAGCCATATGCTTTCAATAAAAACAACAAACTCATCCACACTTTGGATTTCTGAATCATCAATTCACTGCTAACATAGCAGAGCAGAGCAGAGCAGAGCAGAGCAAGGCCTGCATCCAGCAACGTCAGGAGACCCATTTATGCAGAGGGCAAACTCCCCTGAAATAATTTCAATGTATGGAATCACTTGGGAGTTTCTGGATTTTGGGTAAACTTCTCCTTTAAGCATTGCGTTGGGGCTATGTCGGACGTTAGCGTGCCACCCGTGGCGCACCCTATCAACAGCAGGTGCATTTCAAGAGCGGCAAATTTGAAACCAAATAAATGTCAAAATTCAAATTTCTCAAACATACAACTAACTTACACCCTTTGAAAGATAAACATCTCCTTAATCTAACCACGTTGTCCGATTTCAAAAAGGTTTTACGGGGAAAGCATAAAGTTAGGTTATGTTAGGAGAGTACATTGACAATAGCTGTGTGTAATGTATTGTCGATTCAAAGACAGGCGTCACCAAAACCATAAAATCAGCTAAAATTATGCACTAACCTTTTACAATCTCCATCAGATGACACTCCTAGGACATTATGTTAGACAATGCATGCATTTTTAGTTCTATCAAGTTCATATTTATATCTAAAAACAGCGTTTTACTATGGCGTTGATGTTCAGGAAATCGTTTCCCTCCAATACCGGCAGTCAAGTCATGACAACAAAATAATGAATTAATATTAGAAAACATTGGTAAAATATTATATTGTCATTCAAAGAATTATAGATTTACATCTCTTGAACGCAATCGACTTGCCAGATTTAAAATTAACCTTACTGGGAAATCACACTTTGCAATAATCTGAGCACTGCGCCCAGAAAAATACGCATTGCGATACAGACTAACCGCCATGTTGGAGAGATCTAAAATCGAAAATACTATGTAAATAATCCATTACGTTTTGATTCTCTTCATCAGATGTCACTTCCAAAGAATCCCAGGTCCATAACGAATGTAGTTTTGTTCAAAAAAGCTCATCATTTATGTCCAAAAAGCTCCGTGTTTTTAGCACATGATCTAAGCCAGCCGGACTTCACTTCACTTCACGAACGGAAAAAATATATTTACGTTCGTTCAAACATGTCAAACGTTGTATAGCTTAAATCATTAGTGCCTTTTTTAACCAGAACATGAATAAACTTCAAGGCGGACGATTGGGATCTCTTTTAAAACGTTTCAGAACGAGAGTACCCACCATCAACTCGCGCGCCAGGGGTCTAATCGGCCATCACCGTTCCAAGTCTCTTATTCGGTCAGATCTCACAGTATAAGACTCAAAACACTTTGTAAAGGCTGGTGACATCTAGTGGAAGCCATAGGAAGTGCCAAAACATTCCTCAGCCCCTTTGTTTTTCAATGGCATAGGCTTAAAGTCAATTCAACACATCAGGTATCCACTTCCTGTCAGAATCTGTCTCAGGGTTTTGCCTGCCAAATGAGTTCTGTTATACTCACAGACACCATTCAAACAGTTTTAGAAACTTTAGGGTGTTTTCTATCCATATATAATAAGTATATGCATATTCTAGTTACTGGGTAGGATTAGTAAC
Source organism: Salmo trutta (assembly GCF_901001165.1). Classification (NCBI taxonomy): domain Eukaryota; kingdom Metazoa; phylum Chordata; class Actinopteri; order Salmoniformes; family Salmonidae; genus Salmo; species Salmo trutta. Next base: position 2,583,039 of record NC_042964.1, on the reverse strand, counting down.
CAGATTAAATCGGGTACATTTTTTTATCCAGCCGTGAAAATACTGCCCCCTATACCCTAACAGGTTTTAAGAGTCCTTCTCCTGCGAGGTGTGTGTGAGAGAGGTGAGCTGTGTGAGTAGTGTCTCTGTGTGAGAGAGGTGAGCTGTGTGAGAGGTGAGCTGTGTGAGAGAGGTGAGCTGTGTGAGAGAGGTGAGCTGTGTGAGAGAGGTGAGCTGTGTGAGAGAGGTGAGCTGTGTGAGAGTGTCTCTGTGTGTTTCAGAAACTGAGCAGTTCTTCTCTTTACTGACTCTCTACGTTTTGGGTCTGGATCTCCTAGAGAGGAGGGACGAGGGAGAGGGGGGACAAGAGGGGGGGTACGAGAGAGAGGGGGGATAGGAAGAGACGAGTTGGGGGAGAGAGAGCAAGCGAGAGAAAGAGCGAGAGGGGGAGAGAGAGAGAAAGGTAAAGACATTTGGCTGAAGTCAAAGAGAGACAGCGGGAGGGAGAGCCAAAAAGAGAGAGACAGTGGGAGGGAGAAACAAAGAGAGAGTTAGAACAATAGAACAGTGTCCTGCCTTTTAAAATGAACCAACAGTCTCAGATCCTCTTATCTATAACACACTACCCTGGACTCCCCAGGACTCTCCAAAACACTCTTCCCACTCCACTTTATCCTCGTTTGTCCCAATCTCTTGACTAACAATATAGTTCCTACACGGTTCTCCCTAACCCACTCCATCCAGCTCTCCTAAGCCACACCTCCTCCCCTCAGCCGTACCTCCCCCCTCCCCTCAGCCGTACCTCCCCCCTCCCCTCAGCCGTACCCCCCCCCCTCCCCTCAGCCGTACCTCCCCCCTCCCCTCAGCCGTACCCCCCCCCCTCCCCTCAGCCGTACCTCCCCCCTCTCCCCTCAGCCGTACCCCCCCCCTCCCCTCAGCCGTACCTCCCCCCTCCCCTCAGCCGTACCCCCCCCCTCCCCTCAGCCGTACCTCCCCCCTCTCCCCTCAGCCGTACCCCCCCCCTCCCCTCAGCCGTACCTCCCCCCTCCCCTCAGCCGTACCTACCCCCCCTCCCCTCAGCCGTACCCCCCCCCCTCCCCTCAGCCGTACCCCATCCTCCCCTCAGGTTGGATAGGAGCCACAGTCCCCTCCTCCTCCGCTAGGTCACAGTCTGAGCCTTTGCGCTGGGGGAGGGGGAAGAGAGGGGTCCAGTGGTCTCACCACCTGTCCACACTAGGAGACAGAGAGACAGAGAGAGGGAGAACCCTTTAGAGCTGGACTGAAATGTTGTTGGTGTTTCTCTGCTTCTCTGTGCATCCGTGTCGTGCGTCTCTGTGTGTTTGTGTGGGCTTCTTTTTCCCTCTCACCCTAAAGAAGTCCTTTAGCTGAGGGCTGTTGTAGAGAGCAGGGATGTTGGTGGTGAACAGTAGCATGCTGCACTCCTCCTCTCCTCAATCACCCCTTCATCAAACCTACCTGTGAGAGAGAGAAGGGAGAGAGAGAGAGAGAGAGAGAAGGGAGAGAGAGAGAGAGAGGCTGTGAATTCATTATCATTAACAGCAGAATCCTACAGACTAGTTCATTTCCCTCAGTGAAAACAATGTCCTGAGCAAATGTCAAATTATCTTTTTACCAAAATTACCGTACGACAGAACACGTATTCACCCTGCACACCCTAATTGACAAACAAACAAACCAAAACAAAGGCAAAGTCTTCTCATGCTTTGTTGATTTAAAAAATGCTTTGAACTCAATTTGTCATGAGGGTCTGCTATACAAAATGATGGAAAGCGGTGCTGGGGGAAAAACATACGACATTATAAAATCCATGTACACAATTGGTTAAAATGGGCACAAAACGAATTTCTTCCCACAGGGCCGGGGTTGAGACAGTGATGCAGCCTGAGCCCCACCTTCAACATATATATCAATGAATTGGTGAAGGCACTAGAACAGTCTGCAGCACCCGGCCTCACCCTACTAGAATCTGAAGTCAAATCTCTACTGTTTGCTGATGATCTGGTGCTTCTGTCACCAACCAAGGAGGGCCTACAGCAGCACCTAGATCTTCTGCACAGATTCTGTCAGACCTGGGCCCTGACTGTTAATCTCAGTAAGACAAAAATAATGGTTTCCCAAAAAAGGTCCAGTTGCCAGGACCACGAATGTATTATATATATATATATTTTTTTTTTAAATACTTGAATCGGTTATAGAACCCATTGCCCTTTACGGTTCTGAGGTCCACTCACCAACCAAGAATTCACAAAATGGGACAAACACCAAAATGAGACTGCATGTTGAATTCTGCAACAACAACAAAAAATTGACTTTATGTACAATGCAAAACAGCAAATAAAATATGTAGAGCAGAACTCGGACTATACACACTAGTTATTAACATCCAGGAAAGAGCCGTTAAATACTACAACCACCTAAAAGGAAGCGATTCCCAAACCTTCCATAACAAAGCCATCACCTACAGAGAAATTAACCTGGAGAAGAGTCCCCTAAGCAAGCTGGTCCTGGGGCTCTGTTCACAAACACAAACAGACCCCACAGAGCCCTGGACAGCAACACAATTAGACCCAACCAAATTATGAGAAAACAAAAAGATAACTATTTGACACACTGAAAATAATCAACCCAAACAAACTAGAATGCTATTTGTCCCTAAACAGAGAGTACACAATGGCAGAATACCTGACCTCTGTGACTGACCCAAAATTAAGGAAAGCTTTGACTATATACAGACTCAGTGAGCATAGCCTTGCTATTGAGAAAGGTCGCCGTAGGCAGACTGTCTATGTGCACACTGCCTACAAAATGAGGTGGAAACTGAGCAGCACTTCCTAACCTCCTGCCAAATGTATGACCATATTAGATATACATATTTGCCACAGATCCAAAAATAATTTGAAAACAAATCATAAACATCGATAAACTCCCATATCTGTTAGGTGAAATACCACAGTGTGCAATCACAGCAGCAAGATTTGTGGCCTGTTGTCATGAGAAAACATTGTAAATACCACCAATACTTATCTGTTTATTTATCATCCCCTACTATTCGTACAACTATTTGGACATTACTAAAACACTGTACATAGACATTTTAAGCATTAAATGATCAGCTATCTTTGTCATGTTTACTGTTAATGTTTATTGTTAATGTTTACTGAATCTTTTGTTGTTCTTCTGTGTTTGTCACTTTTGTTTATTATCTATTTCACTTGCTTTGGCAATGTAAAAACGTTTCCCCATGCCAGTAAAGCCCTTTGAATTCAACTGAGAGAAAGAGCCTCAGAACAGCCAATGTGACCCCACTTGAAAACCAAATGAGAGCGAGACGTGTGACAGGGTCGTACCAAAGAGATGAGCGCGGGGGAACGGAGGGAACTTCTCCTGTCTCCTGAACAGGTTTCTGTGTGTGTGTACGACAGCTCTCCACATAGCTTCTTCAGTTCACTGTACCTCCTCCATACTAACACCCCCTTCACACCCTCAGGACCACGCTTGGAGACAAACTAGAGGGGCAGAGAGAGAGCAGGAAGGGAGGAAGAGAGAGAGAGAGAGAGCAGGAAGGGAGGAAGAGAGCAGGAAGGGAGGAAGAGAGCGAGAGAACAGCGAGGGAGATGGTAGTCATGCAGGGTCAAGAGATGGAGTGAGGGAGGGAGAGAAGGTAGGTAAGGACAGGGTGATAAGTTCATTGATCTGTGCATTGTATTTACATAGAAGAGAAAAATGGTTTGAAGTCCATGTGTACAAAGGACAGGAGGGTTGGAAGCACAGTATTACCAGCAGCTAACAGGTAAGGGGGAGGAGTAGGGTGGGGGGCTAGGGGAGTGTGTGTGTGTGTGGGGGGGGGGTCTAGTTACCCAAGAAGGGTCTAGTCACGGGGGTTGAGGCTCAAGTCATGCAACGAATCACGAGTTCCCAACAATGCCCCTTTGAAATTGATTAGCTAGCTAACAGCTGTGCTTGAAATTTTCAACAAAATTGGCAGCCTGATCACACATAACTTATTTTTTTTTCTCCCCAATTTCATGGTATCCAATTGGTAGTTACGGTCTTGCCTCATCGCTGCAACTCCCGTACAGATTCGGGAGAGGCGAAGGTCGAGAGCCGTGCATCCTCCGAAACACGATCCAACCAAGCCGCACTGCTTTTTGACACAATGCCCGCTTAACCAAGAAGCCAGCCGCACCAATGTGTCGGAGGAAACACCGTACACCTGGCGACCGTGTCAGCGTGCACTGCACCCGGCCCACCACAGGAGTCGCTAGAGCGCGATGGGACAAGGACGTCCCGGCCAGCCAAACCCTTCCCCTTCCCTAACCCGGACGACGCTGGGCCAATTGTGTGCTGCCCCATCGGCCCCAACCAGGATCTCTAGTGGCACAGCTAGCACTGTGATGCAGTGCCTTAGACCCCTACGCCACTCGGGAGACCCTTCACAGTTCCCTTTCATAGCAGCCACATTGTATTCCTTCTCGCATCTATGCGCTCTCCTCCTCTAACCTTTTCCCTTCACTTGTGGACTTCAATTTACAGCACATCAGCTGGATGTGACCAGGAGAAAAAACATCTTTCCAAGCCAAACCACATCATAACTGCTACACACAACCTACATCGTTGTCTCCATATTAGCTAAAATCATAGTCAACATAGCTAAACCTGCTACAATCATGCAGTAACATTACAGCGTACAGTCAGTAAGCAGTTTAGCACTTACACCAGCAGTCCCCAGTGGCAACAAATGAGTAAAACCAAAAGCCCTTGACTTGGAAGAGTTCCAGCGTTGTGTTGGATAGTCATAGCCAGCTAGCTAACATAGCATCCCTCGGTTTGAGCAGGGTGTTTCAGTAGGCTAAGCTAGCTAGCTGCATTTGCTAGCTAATAAAGTAAAACTTCATTTTGGAAGAAATTAAATTTGTACAAAACTGTTCAACTATTGTCTTTCTAGCTTATGCTTTCAGTACTAGAGTCATTCTCTGATCCTTTGGGTGGACAACATATCAGTTCATGCTGCAAGAGCCCTAATAGGTTGGAGGACGTCCTCTGGAAGTTGTCCTAATTACTGTGTAAGTCTATGGAAGGGGGTGAGAACCATGAGCATCCTAGGTTTTGTATTGAAGTAAATGTACCTAGAGGAGGATGGAAGCTAGCTGTCCTCCGGCTACACCATGGTGCTACCCTACAGAGTGCTTTATCTAACTTTATTTAACTTTGATCTAAAATAGATAACATTAAATGTTTTACCATTTTTATGAAATTCACTGAGGAGGATTGTCCTCCCCATTCTCTGAGGTGCAGCTACTGGTATACACAGAGTATACCAAACATAAGGAACACTTTCCTAATATAGAGCTGCATCACTTTTGCCCTCAGAACAGTCTTGATTTGTTGGGGCGTGGACTACAAGGTATCAAAAGAGTTCCACGGGGATGCTGGCCCATGTGGACTCCAATGCTTCCCACAGTTGTGTCAGGTTGGCTGGATGTCCTTTGGGTGGTGGACCATTCTTGATACACACGTGAAACGGTTGAGTGAAAAACCCAGCAGAGTTGCAGTTCTTGAAACAAACTGGTGCGCCTGGCAACCTACTACCAAACCCCGTTCAAAGGCACTTAAATATTTTGCCTTGCCAATTCACCTTCTGAATAGCAGAGTTACACAGTGGTGCAAAGTACTTAAATCAAAATACTTTACAGTACTACTTAAGTAGTTTTGGGGGGTATCTGTACTTTATTTATATTTCTGCCAACTTTTACTTTACTACAGTCCTAAAGAAAATAATGTACTTTTTACTCCATACATTTACACATGCTGGAGTGTGCCCCTGGCTATCCATCAACAACAACAAAATAGACAGTTGTGCTGTCTAGTTTGCTTAATAAGGAATTTGAAATGATTTATACATTTTAGCAATTACATTTACTTTTGATACTTAAGTATATTTAAAACCAAATAATTTTACTCAAGTCATATTTTACTGGTTGACTTTCACTTGAGTCATTTTCTATTAAGGTATCTTTACTTTTACTCAAGTATGAAAATTGAGTACTTTTTCCACCACTGGGCACACATACACAATCCATGTCTCAAGGTTTACAAATGATTCTTTAACCCGTCTCCTCCATCGACACTGATTGAATATGATTTATTAACAAGTGACATCAATAAGAGCCTATAGCTTCCACCTGGATTCACCTGGTCAATCTGTCATTGAAAGCGCAGATGTTCTTAGAATAACAACCAAATAGCCCTCAATTACACATGACTATCCTGACAAAGTCTCTACTAGCTAGTTATAACAAGACAGTCAAAACAATGCATTGAAATGACAAACGTTAACTAGTTAGCTAGCGGCTACTAAGATACCAATAAGACAAATTGACAAACCGACCCTTGCGGTGACTTTATATTTTGTGTGTCCCTTCTCGTGGGTGCGTGGTTCTGTCACCGAGAAAAAAAAACCCATAATATTCTTCTCTTTCTTTCCGAGACATCACTGTGTGGATAGGAGATTTATATACTGGTAGCTAATGGAACAATAGACAGGCGTGTCTGTGTCGGCTGTCATACAATACAAAACAAAGACAGAACAAAAAGCTAATTATAAATATATTTGATACAAACACTAGTTCTTGTTTACATTTTTTTTTTCTTCTCCACTGTAGCTTCCTGGTTGGTTGCGCAGCGACAACCGAGACACGCCCCTCTTTTTGAAGGGTTCTTATGCTGCGTTCAGGTCATAGTCGGAAACCATGAGACTCGGACATTTACGATTTACTAACTGGCGAACGCGGTACGTGTAGAAGTTTCTCTTAAATATGTAGAATTGGCGTCCAATCACACTCCTAAATAACGACGACAAAATTAGTCGGCCACTCTGAATAACTTTTCACCTCATAAATGTTTTATATGGAATAATGGATCGATATTAGATAGAAACAAGATGTTATTTTACCGTAACTGGTTATCGAAAAAACATTGTCCTTGTCAGCTAATTAGTTCGTATTAGTGAGAATCTATTTACGCGGAGACAATTTATGGAAAGATACAACTTTGAGGTTTTCAAGCAAGGAATATGACACTGTAATAAAAGCTGTACCTAGTGGGATAAAATCATTATTTCAGAATAATGAATATTTTGGAATATCTCCTATTGTAAGCGATATCCAGGTGAATGGCATAGGTTTATTAGATAACAAATTCAACAATCGTTTATAAAGGGATATTTTCTACAGGAAGGCTATTCCCTCTGCGATATTTTGTTGGGCTTCATCGTTTGATGTAAACTTGGCGCCGTGCTTGGCTCACTTCACACAAATTCATGGTGGCCAATGAAGTAAAGTCAAATCAAATCAAATCAAATTTATTTATATAGCCCTTCGTATATCAGCTGAAATCTCAAAGTGCTGTACAGAAACCCAGCCTAAAACCCCAAACAGCAAGCAATGCATGTGAAAGAGGCACGGTGGCTAGGAAAAACTCCCTAGGAAAAACTCCCTAGAAAGGCCAAAAACCTAGGAAGAAACCTAGAGAGGAACCAGGCTATGAGGGGTGGCCAGTCCTCTTCTGGCTGTGCCGGGTGGATATTATAACAGAACATGGTCAAGATGTTAAAATGTTCATAAATGACCAGCATGGTCAAATAATAATAATCATTGTAGTTGTCGAGGGTGCAACAAGCACGTCCGGTGAACAGGTCAGGGTTCCGTAGCCGCAGGCAGAACAGTTGAAACTGGAGCAGCAGCATGGCCAGGTGGACTGGGGATAGCAAGGAGTCATCATGCCAGGTAGTCCCGAGGCATGGTCCTAGGGCTCAGGTCCTCCGAGAGAAAGAAAGAAAGAGAGAAAGAGAGAATTAGAGAGAGCATATTTAAATTCACACAGGACACCGGATAAGACAAGAGAATACTCCAGATGAAACAGACTGACCCTAACCCCCCGGCACATAAACTACTGCAGCATAAATACTGGAGGCTGAGACAGGAGGGATCAGAAGACACTGTGGCCCCATCCGATGATACCCCCGGACAGGGCCAAACAGGCAGGATATAACCCCACCCACTTTGCCAAAGCACAGCCCCCACACCACTAGAGGGATGTCTACAACCACCAACTTACCGTCCGAAGACAAGGCCGAGTATAGCCCACAAAGATCTCCGCCACGGCACAGCCCAAGGGGGGGGCACCAACCCAGACAGGAAGACCACGTCAGTGGCTCAACCTACTCAAGTGACGCACCCCTCCCATGGACGGCATGGAAGAACACCAGTAAGTCAGTGACTCAGCCCCTATAATAGGGTTAGAGGCAGAGAATCCCAGTGGAAAGAGGGGAACCGGCAAGGCAGAGACAGCAAGGGCGGTTCGTTGCTCCAGCCTTTCCGTTCACCTTCACACTCCTGAGCCAGACTACACTTAATCATAGGACCTACTGAAGAGATAAGTCTTCAGTAAAGACTTAAAGGTTGAGACTGAGTCTGCGTCTCTCACATGGGTAGGCAGACTATTCCATAAAAATGGAGCTCTATAGGAGAAAGCCCTACCTCCAGCCGTTTGCTTAGAAATTCTAGGGACAATTAGGAGGCCTGCGTCTTGTGACCGTAGCGTACGTATAGATATGTACGGCAGGACCAAATCGGAAAGATAGGTAGGAGCAAGCCCATGTAATGCTTTGTAGGTTAGCAGTAAAACCTTGAAATCAGCCCTTGCCTTAACAGGAAGCCAGTGTAGGGAGGCTAGCACTGGAGTAATATGATCAAATTTTTTGGTTCTAGTCAGGATTCTAGCAGCCGTATTTAGCACTAACTGAAGTTTGTTTAGTGCTTTATCCGGGTAGACGGAAAGTAGAGCATTGCAGTAGTCCAGCCTAGAAGTAACAAAAGCATGGATTAATTTTTCTGCGTCATTTTTGGACAGAAAGTTTCTGATTTTTGCAATGTTACGTAGATGGAAAAAAGCTGTCATTGAAACAGTCTTGATATGTTCTTCAAAAGAGAGATCAGGGTCCAGAGTAACACCGAGGTCCTTCACAGTTTTATTTGAGACGACTGAAAGGAGATCTGCTTGAAGATGCTCCATAGATGCTATCCGTGTAATAGCTTGATTTCTAAATATATACCTGATGGTACCAGTGAATGCAGTTTTTGTGAACTAGAAACTGAATCTATTCAAATCAAATGTATTTATATAGCCCTTCTTACATCAGCTGATATCTCAAAGTGCTGTACAGAAACCCAGCCTAAAACCCCAAACTGCAAGCAATGCAGGTGTAGAACACTTATTCTGTCATTGTTCACATAGTGAAGTGTTCTGGACTGATGTCAAACTATATATTGGCAACAAAATGCATACAACCATTGAAATATCTAAGTTTGACATATTATTTTACTACACTAATTCCGCAACTGAATGGGAGTATGTCATAAATCTCTTTATTTTAGGAAACATTTTCATACAAATAAAAATGTATGAAGAAAAAGACCCTTCATTTTTTAAAATCTGATTTGGAAAACTATTTAGAATTATTAAAATATATACCAATCAAAATGTTTAAAAAAAATGTATTCACTACATGTCTGGATTTCAATTGATATAATGTGGATTTGTGTTGTTGTTTTATTTTTTCTCTTCCTTATTTCTTGTGTGTTTTGCATGTTACTGTTTAATAAAAAATAAATAAAAAATATAGTGTGAACGCGGCAAGAGTGGTGGTGGTGAGGAGAAGTCTACCGTGTTGCGGAAGAGAATCTGTATTCAGGGTTCACTCAGGGACAGTACAGTATGAAGACAACCAGAAACTGCTTCTCTGGTAGAAATCCTCGATCACGGTTGTAGGTGATGTCATGGCGACGTCGACAAGCTAAGATCATGCCCAGAAACACGTCTAATGGACGTTATGCGCTGAATTGCGCATGTAAAGGCCATCAATTCAAAGACATTCCTTCAGTATAAAGTTTTTATTTTTTTTAATTTTTACGAACGTGAAAACGTGTCAGTTTGTCACTTTCGCGAAGGTTGGAGTAATAACATGTTCAACTACTTAATACATTGGTTCGAATCTAGATTGTGCCTTTAGATCTTGTGAAAAATGAACAACTAAGGATGAATTGCTCACTTTTCTCTTTGACTTCTTAAACCCCGGCCTGGTTCCCGTTCCCGGAAGTCTGGCAATGTTGCGCCTCTGAGTTTAGAAACGGTGGTTTACTAAAACATTGTATATCGATATGTTGCCCTTTAATATAAGTCATCTGACGTATTCGTTTCAGTCTCTGAATTGTTTAAACAAACTTTTCGCCGCCAGTTCCTAGGCTTCTTCCTAGGTTTTTGGCCTTTCTAGGGAGTTTTTCCTAGGGAGTTTTTCCTAGCCACCGTGCTTCTTTCACATGCATTGCTTGCTGTTTGGGGTTTTAGGCTGGGTTTCTGTACAGCACTTTGAGATATCAGCTGATGTACGAAGGGCTATATAAATACATTTGATTTGATTTGATGTCAGGGCATAAAAACTACAATTCAATTCAAAGGTCTTTATTGGCATGGGAAACATATTTCACATTGCCAAAGCAAGTAAAATAGATTATAAACAATAAAAATGAACAGTAAACATTTCACAAACAAGAGTTCCAAAGGAATAGAGACATTTCAAACGGCATATTATGACGATATACAGTTAAAGTACAAAAGGAAAAATAAATTGTTGTATTTACAATGGTGTTTGTTCTTCACAGGTTGCCCTTTTCTTGTGGCAACAGGTCACAAATCTTGCTGCTGTGATGGTACACTGTGGTATTTCACACAATAGATATGGGAGTTTATTAAAATTGGATTTGTTTTTGAATTCTTTGTGTAATCTGAGGGAAGGGTTGTGAAACTTTTTTTTGTTGCTTTGGGGAGGGTTGTGTGTTTTTTCCCTGGTTTACATTAGCTCTTATTAATATATTATACAGTGGACACCTAAGCCTATTTATTTATTATTATATATATATTTTTTACCTTTATTTTACCTTTATTTAACTAGGCAAGTCAGTTAAGAACAAATTCTTATTTTCAATGACGGCCTACCGGGGAACAGTGGGTTAACTGCCTTGTTCGGGGGGCAGAACAACAGATTTTTTACTTTGTCAGCTCGGGGGATTCAATCTTAGCAACCTTTTGGTTACTAACGCTCTAACCACTAGGCTACCTGCCTCTCCCCATAGGCCTATGCATGCAATGCCCTGATACATTTAGTATTCAAATTTCTGAAAGATGAACCGTGAGGTGGACAATTATTATTTTAGGAAAGTAGCCTAAAAAACGATTTAAAAAAATGTATATAGTTTTGCCACAGGGGGAGTTAGATACCACACTCGCATTAACATCTGCTAACCACGTGGATGTGACATTTTTTATTTGATTTGAGGGAGTTAGATACCATAAGTAACCCACAGGGGGAGTTAGATACCATGAATAACCCACAGGGGGAGTTAGATACCATAAGTAACCCACAGGGGGAGTTAGATACCATAAATCACCCACAGGGGGAGTTAGATACCATAAATCACCCACAGAGGGAGTTAGATACCATAAATAACCCACAGAGGGAGTTAGATACCATAAGTAACCCACAGGGGGAGTTAGATACCATAAGTAACCCACAGGGGGAGTTAGATACCATAAGTAACCCACAGGGGGAGTTAGATACCATAAGTAACCCACAGGGGGAGTTAGATACCATAAGTAACCCACAGGGGGAGTTAGATACCATAAGTAACCCACAGGGGGAGTTAGATACCATAAGTAACCCACAGGGGGAGTTAGATACCATAAATAACCCACAGAGGGAGTTAGATACCATAAGTAACCCACAGAGGGAGTTAGATACCATAAATCACCCACAGGGGGAGTTAGATACCATAAGTAACCCACAGGGGGAGTTAGATACCATAAGTAACCCACAGGGGGAGTTAGATACCATAAGTAACCCACAGGGGGAGTTAGATACCATAAGTAACCCACAGAGGGAGTTAGATACCATAAGTAACCCACAGGGGGAGTTATATATCTTTACTCCTGTGACGTCTCAACCAAAGAAAACAAGTAGAGTCTAGTATTCCTGTTTCTATGGTAGGAAGGGAAAGGATAGGAAAGGAAAGTGAAAGAGGGATACCTAGTTAGTTGCACAATTGAATGCATTCAACTGAAATGTGTCTTCCGCATTTAACCCAACCCCTCTGAATCAGAGCGGTGTTGGGGTCTGCTTTAATCGACATCCACGTCTTCGGCGCCCGGGGAACAGTGGGTTAACTGCCTTGTTCAGGAGCAGTTTCTTCAGTGACCAGGCACACTGATGTATATTGACTTAATGATTTGAGAATGTATTAGTATTGTTTATAACTGTAGAAGTGCATTACGAGTAGTTACTAGTGTGTTATGGGTTAGATGGAATGATATGTAGGTTGAATATTCTTCCCAACTCATTCATCTCTTTCCCAATTTCTAACAGCCGGCGAACACTTGATAGATTACAGGCAGCAGTTATTCTCACGGCAGTTGCCGAAGGGATCGCAATTGAAGGAGATTATAGGCCTTGTTAGTAGTAGCAGGGGGCACTTTATTAGCATTGTTGGGATATCAGTTTATGAAGACTCATGCCACATGGATTGGTAACTGGTAACTGGGAGACTGATGGGAGTACAGGGGATGCGGTTATTGAAATGTCACAAATGATGTTGTCAGGAAATAACCCATGTGTTGCAGTGTGTATATACTCAGGTAAAAACAGAGATAATCAAGGGCGGAATTCCGGAGATTGAGTGAACATCCAGATACACCAGGAGGGGGTGTTGGGATAGATTTGGTCTGGTCCGCACATACAGTACTCCTTACAGCACCTGCAGTGGTAAAGATCGTCATGTCTCTCTTCGGTGGGTGCATAATTCTCACAAGAAGTAAGGTCCAGCTGCATAATGGGTGAGCTTGAAAACACCATGACAGAGGAAGCGGAGCTAAAGAGAGAGAGAGAGAGCGCGCGAGACTAGATTCCACTGTAGACGTACATGCAGATGGGTTAAGTCTAGGAGCCACTTGTTCTATTGGTTAATGCATCATGTGAAGATGGCAGCGTGTTAGGGTAATTGTGCTCTAAACAACACGTTGAAGGCATTAATGTGAAAGCATATAAAGTGCTGATCACCACCTTCCGAAGAGTCAATCACCACCTTCCGGAGACACCTGAAACCCCACCTCTTTAAGGAATACCTGGGATAGGATAAAGTAACCCTTCTAACCGCCCCCCCCCCAAAAAAAAAAAGATATAGATGTACTATTGTAAAGTGGCTGTTCCACTGGATATCATAAGGTGAATGCACCAATTTGTAAGTCGCTCTGGATAAGAGCGTCTGCTAAATGACTTAAATGTAAATGTAAATGTCGATGCGCCAGGCAGGAGCCAGGAAGAAGCCGAAGGAGATGCAGATCAAGGAGCATCTTCTAACAGCCAACAGATGCTCTCGCCTGAATATCCAGAGAGTCCAGGGATGGGGAGGAGTGACATGCCGGTTGCTCCTGATGACATACCTACTCTGGCAGATACCCCTGACAGAGGCTCTGTCCAAAGGGACGGAGAAACAACGACAGGAGAATGGGAAAGAGACTTTCTTACCATCGACTTCTCTGTCCTCACATGGTCTTTCTAACAGAGTGAAAACCAGGACAGATGAAGAACGGTAGAATGGCCTTGACAGCAACAGCGACAAACCTAGAAGAAATTGTGAAATCACCTCCCACTAGAGACTAGTACACCAACTAAGACAATGGCAAAACCACAAGAAAGTGGGTTGATGCAGAAAATCTGGACATCTGTTACCAACTGGTGTAGTCACAATGAAGAAACTACCCCAGAATCAAACATTGACAAAAAATTTAGAAAAGCAATAACAAATGGCTGGTATAAGTGGGCTCAGTGGGACCAGTCAAAAAAGTATACACATTGTTAATTAATAAACTAAGTATAACCATGTACTCAATGTAACAGTTGCTGAATGATAAATGATGTTAGACATGAATATATTTTCACCTAGACATGTATGTGTGTCAAAAGGTGTATTAGAGGTGAAGTCAGGTGCAGGAGAGCAGAGTGTAATGAACAGGCGCACTTTTATTATAGTTCCAAAAATGAGAGCACTACATAAATCAAACTCGCTCAAAAACACGGAACATAAAAGTAAAGCGAGTTAACTAACACCACAATAACATGAAACAATTACACACAAAGCATGATGGGAAACGGAGGGTTAAATACAAGTAGATTCATTGTGGAAATGAAAACCAGGCGTGTATGGAAACAAGACAAGACAAATGGATATATGAAAAATGGAGCGGCGATGGCTAGAAAGCCGGTGACGTCGATCGCCGAACGCCGAACGAACAAGGAGAGGAGCCGACTTCGGTGGAAGTCGTGACAATGTGACATGGGGTTTGTCCTCAATCTTATAACAGGTTTTCCACTTATGTCAAAAATAGTTGTTAGAGAGGTGTCTGTGAGGAAGGGCAATATGTTTAGGTATCATATTGAGAATGACATTATAAGAATTTAGGATGTTTAGTTTATTGATTTTATTGTTTACTATTTTTCTTGTATTAAACCGAGGTAACCTCACGAAAGGCTAAGAAATGCACATGCTTTAACACTATATGTGTCACGCCCTGACCTGAGAGAGCCGTTTTTCTCTGTTTAGTTAGGTCAGGGTGTGATATGGGGTGGGCATTCTAGGTATTTATATTTCTATGTTTTGGCCAGGTATGGTTTCCAATCAGAGACAGCTGTCTATCGTTGTCTCTGATTGGGAACCATACTTAGGCAGCCTTTTTCCACCTGTGTTTTGTGGGTAGTTATTTTCTGTTTTGTTATTCAGTGACCTGACAGAATTGTTGGCTTTTGTTTTGTTTCTTTTGTTTAAGTGTTTCGTTATCTATAATAAAAGTATGAACACTTACCACGATGCGCTTTGGTCCCCTCTCTACGACAGCCGTAGCAATATGTACAAGGAGATGTCCTGACTCACAAGTGTGAATGAGAAACTGGAGCAAAGGTTGTTGAGATGGATGTGAGGTTGATTACCTCCATAGAGTTTCAGAAGGTGTTCCCCTTCTCATCTATACTGGAAAATTAAATTGTGTGGAACTCTGTAAGTTCTAGAGGGAGGTTATGTAGGTGAAAATTCATGACTATGGTTGATTTTCAGTAACCTATACTGTTCTCTTTGAAGTAGAAAGAATAATCTATATAAAAGTTTAAATATTAGACATGTGTAAACAGAATGAAGACTGAAGCACATGTGAGTGTACAAAGCTGGATCAACATCGAATTGACCATTGGACATGTAAAAAAATCAGAATGTAAGCAGAATCAGTGTGGATGAGGCAAGGTAAACCAACAAGACGTGTCTGGTCTGGGCCATGTCTGATCTTGTGAAGGCTACTGGACACGCACATGGGTTAATCATACATGGATAACATCGGCCTGAACTTGTAAAGACCTCTGGACAGGAACATTAGCTAATCAGTGAGGGCCACCAGTAGGAGGGGGCATGTCAGGCCACCAATAGAATATATACCCCAATGTCTGAGCCAATAAGAAAATGGAAACTAAGTAATACCACAAGATTCATGAAGTGGAGTGATGACGTTATGTAAGGATAAGACTGTATAAAAGCCAACCACTAAGAAGGAAGTGTCAGTTCTTCCATGGAATTGCTTGGCTTTGTTACCCTCTGTAATAAAGTCTACTTGAATTCACAAGCTCCGGTATCTGAAAAGTATTTGATTCAATATTTTCCACAACAGTACACAATAACAAAAGAGACAGTACACAATAACCCAGAGAGACAGGAAATCCTGCAGTATTGAAATGAAGTTCCTGTCAAGGATAAATATCACCTATCTGTTTCCTGACTGATCATCTAACAGAATCACCTTTATTCAATAGACTAAGTTTGGTGAGATATATAGCTTCACTGAAAGATAGGAAACACACACACGACACAGACACACTGTATTGATCATATTAACAGTGTATGATATTGATTAAGATGTGTACCTTCTGTATAGCTGCCCAGAAGGGATGCACACAAACATCAACATAATATTCAGATATGTACCTTCTGTATAGCTGCCCAGTCTTCCAGGATATCAATGTCTCTCAACATGTAGATGATGAACAGGCCTGAGAGAGAGACAGAGAGAGACACAGAGAGACAGAGAGAGACACAGACAGACAGACACAGAGAGAGAGAGACACAGAGAGAGACACACAGACAGAGAGAGACAGAGAGAGAGACACAGAGAGACAGAGAGACAGACAGAGAGAGAGACACAGACAGACAGACAGACACAGAGAGAGAAACACACAGACAGAGAGACACACAGACAGAGAGAGACAGAGAGAGACAGAGAGACAGACACAGAGACACAGAGAGAGAAACACACAGACAGAGAGACACACAGACAGAAAGAGACACACAGACAGAGAGAGACAGAGAGAGAGACACAGACAGACAGAGAGACAGACAGAGAGAGAGACACAGACAGACAGACACAGAGAGAGAAACACACAGACAGAGAGACACACAGACAGAGAGAGACAGAGAGACAGAGAGAGAGAGTGTCATGGCTGTCGTAGAAGAGAGAGGACCAAGGCGCAGCGGGTTGCATGTCCATCATTATTATTTATTAAATAAATGTGAAAATGGAAAAACAATAAACAAAGAGAACGACAGACGACAGTTTCTACGACAACTAGCAGTGCGATATACAACTACCCACAAGTAACAACCCCAAACACATACCTATATATAGGACTCTCAATCAGAGGAAAATAGAAACACCTGCCTCCAATTGAGAGTCCACACCCAAACCTAAACATAGAAAAACTAAACTAGACAGAACGTAGAAAATACAACCTAGAACATACCCAACACCCAGAACTAACAAATCACACACCCTAAACACAACCAACCAACCACCCCGAACCAACCAAAACAAATACCCTCTGCCATGTCCTGACCAAACTGCAATACAAATAATACCTAAACTGGTCAGGACGTGACAGAGAGAGAGAGAGAAAATCAACTATTAAAGACTACCAGAACCCACTGGATTCTCCAATTACATGGAATGAGCTACAGGACAAAATGCCAACCCCTTCAACCCAAAAAGGCCTGCGGTGTTGATGGTATCCTAAACAAAATTATAAAATATACAGACCACAAATTCCAATTGACTATAATTAAACATCATCCTCAGCTCTGCCATCTTCCCCAATACTTGGAACTAAGGACTGATAACCCCAACCCACAAAAGTGGAGACAAATTCAAATGCCAAATTGACTTTTTACCAAATTTCCATACGCCGGACCGTGTATTCACACTGCAAACAAATCAAAACAAAGACAAGTCTTATCATGCTTTGTTGATTTCAAAAAAGCTTTTTGACTCAATTTAGCATGAGTGTCTGCTATATACATTGATGGAAAGAGGTGTTTCAAGGGGAAAACATTATACAATCCATACATAAACAACAAGTATGCGATTAAAATTGACAAAAAAAAAAAACACACCGATTTCGTTCCTTAGGGCCGTGGGGTGAGACAGGGATGCATATTGACTCCAACCCTCTTCAACATATATATCAATGAATTGGCGAAGGCACTAGAACAGTCTGCAGCACCCGGCCTCACCCTACTAGAATCTGAAGTCGAAAGTCTACTGTTTGCTGATGATCTGGTGCTTCTGTCTCCAACCAAGGAGGGTCTACACACACACACAGACAGAGACAGAGACAGAGACAGAGACAGAGACAGAGACAGAGAGAGAGAGAGACAGAGAGAGAGAGAGAGACAGAGAGAGAGAGAGACAGAGAGAGAGAGAGACAGAGAGAGAGAGAGAGACAGAGAGAGAGAGAGACAGAGAGAGACAGAGAGAGAGACAGACAGAGAGAGAGACAGACAGAGAGAGAGACAGACAGAGAGAGACAGACAGAGAGAGAGACAGACAGAGAGAGAGACAGAGAGAGAGAGAGACACAGAGACACAGAGACACAGAGAGACAGAGAGACACAGAGACACAGAGAGAGAGAGAGAGACAGAGAGAGAGAGAGAGAGAGAGAGAGAGAGAGGGGGTGTGTAATGACCATATCATGAGAAAGGGAGAGTAACCTGAGACAGACATAATGGTTGTTAATGTTTAACCTCACATAGAGCAATGCCAGCTGTTCTTACACAAGTCAGAGAAAGAGAGAGAGAGAGAGACAGGATGAGGAAATGTGGAAGTGAAGAAAAGCGAGAGTTTTACTACTTTTACAAAGCAACATGAGTAAAAATGTGCCACGGTCTCACTTCTGGGTATTCATGCCGTGTGAGGAAAGGTTTTCCACTGATTCAACAGTAGCCTATCAGACTAGAACAGAACTCCAGAACACATTCAACAGTAGCCTATCAGACCAGAACAGAACTCCAGAACACATTCAACAGTAGCCTATCAGACTACAACAGAACCTCAGAACACATTCAGCAGTAGCCTATCAGACTAGAACAGAACCCCAGAACACATTCAACAGTAGCCTATCAGACTAGAACAGAACTCCAGAACACATTCAACAGTAGCCTATCAGACCAGAACAGAACTCCAGAACACATTCAACAGTAGCCTATCAGACCAGAACAGAACTCCAGAACACATTCAACAGTAGCCTATCAGACCAGAACAGAACTCCAGAACACATTCAACAGTAGCCTATCAGACTAGAACAGAACCCCAGAACACATTCAGCAGTAGCCTATCAGACTAGAACAGAACCCCAGAACACATTCAACAGTAGCCTATCAGACTAGAACAGAACTCCAGAACACATTCAGCAGTAGCCTATCAGACTAGAACAGAACCCCAGAACACATTCAGCAGTAACCTATCAGACTAGAACAGAACTCCAGAACACATTCAACAGTAGCCTATCAGACTAGAACAGCGAGGTATATATAGAGCGAGGAATAACGACATGGTTCTAATCCTTTGGGGTCAGGCAGTATGGCTATAAGCCTGAAGGCACGGGGTACTCAACTGCTTGGAATTCTTCACACGCAAACACACGCACGCACACACACACACACACACACACACACACACACACACACACACACACACACACACACACACACACACACACACACACACACACACACACACACACACACACACACACACACACACACAGCATTCTATGACCTGTCACATGGAAACATTCATCCATTGTTCTATACACAGACAATCTGGCAGAGAGAGAGAGAGGGAGGGAGGGGGAGGCAGAGGCAGAGGGGGGAGGCAGAGAGAGAGAAAGAGAGAGTTCACAAAGCCTACTGCAAACAGTCTGCTCTTTGTCCACTAATATCATCCATTATGGAGTGAGAGGTTAATAAAGGAAGCAGGAGAGATATAGAGACAGATGAATGAATGAAGAGACTAGAGAGGTTGGACAGGGTTACAGGAAGACAGAGGGGTTGGACAGGGTTACAGGAAGACAGAGAGGTTGGACAGGGTTACAGGAAGACAGAGAGGTTGGACAGGGTTACAGGAAGACAGAGAGGTTGGACAGGGTTACAGGAAGACAGAGAGGTTGGACAGGGTTACAGGAAGACAGAGAGGTTGGACAGGGTTACAGGAAGACAGAGAGGTTGGACAGGGTTACATGAAGACAGAGAGGTTGGACAGGGTTACAGGAAGACAGAGAGGTTGGACTGGGTTACAGGAAGACAGAGAGGTTGGACTGGGTTACAGGAAGACAGAGAGGTTGAACAGAAGCAGTGAAAGTATAAACTATAGTGGCTTTTCTTACATGAAATCAGTCAGGTGACTTTAGGTTCTACAGCTGTAAAACGACAGAAACAGAGTCAAAGTCCCAGCAAGAGATTGTGATCCGATTATGGTACACGAAAGAACAACTGGTTGGCAGTAAAGGAGAATGTCACAATACACTATGTGTTGGTGTACGCTGTTAAAGCAGGCGGTGAGAACTAAGTGTCACAGTAAACGGCCTCGTCACCACCCTGCCTCTCTTTGTGAACTGAGCCGTGAAGGGAGCTTTCCCAGACCACTGTCAGACTACTAAGTACTCACTCAGAACGTTAAATCTCTATCTCTCTCGAACTAACCTTTGAACTCTTTCATAATCCACAGTTCTGGAACTGTGGACTTGGTCGTGGGCTGTTGTATTTCAGGCCTCGCGTCATTACTGAGAAGTGTCTTGTTGTACCTGTTGTGAAACAATAGCACCTGTAACACATTACGTGTGCAATACCTGTCTGCACTAGACTGTGTTGGCTGTGTCCGACTGTGTGATATTGTGGAAAGAAATGTGTCCTTAGATGACTCATGGTCTGTACTCTATAAGGGAAGTGAATCTAAGACTGTCTCACACAGAGACAACAGAGACTACAGAGCAGTCCAACACACCAGTCTGAAAGGAGTCCAGAAGGACTGTCTCACACAGAGACAGCTACAAAGCTACATACAGACTGTAGTGTTAGTGGACAGAGAAAACACACACTTGATTGTACACAGACTGTAACTGAAGTACTGATCAGAGGAATCCATCCAACTAGGACGCCATGCAGAGAACCGGTTCAGTCCAGTCTGGGTCTGGTTGTTTTCTCAACGTCTCATGCTGTCTTTGCAAATAAACCCACTGGTTGAGATCAGAGAGATTTCTAGAGGGAGAAGGCCCCCTCTCTACCCCTCCTCCCCCTTCCTGCACCTCCCTCCCTTCCTCTGCTCCTCTCCTACACCCTTCCAGTCCCTTCAGTTCGCCTTCCACTCCTCCACTCCTTTCCCGGCCACGCCATCCCTCCATCCCTCCATCCCTCCATCCCTCCATCCCTCCATCCCTCCATCCCTCCACCTCTCTTTTCCTCTCTCTATCTGCATGTCTCTCTTTAAATGTCTCTTTCTCTCCTCTCTCTCTATTCCAGGAAAAGGGGGCCTCCACAGCTAAAAAACAATAACCCTCCCGCCCTCCCTCCCTCCCTGCCTGCCTGCCTGCCTGCCTGCCTGCCTGCCTGCCTCCCTGCCTGCCTGCCTCCCTGCCTGCCTGCCTCCCTCCCTCCCTCCCTCCCTCCCTCTCTCCCTCCCTCCCTCCCTCCACCAAAACATTTTAGCTGGATGGAATGGGGGGGAGGGGATGAAGTGAAGATGATACTCTGTAGTTCAGCCTGTTTTGTTTCCCAGCCCTTCCTCTGCAGGGGGAATGGGGTTACAAAGTACACACACTACACTATGTCCTGCCTGGAGAGATAGAGGGATGGAGGGGTGGGTGGTGGTATGGAGAGAGAGAGAGAGAGAGAGAGAGAGAGAAAGAGAGAGAGAGAGAGAAACAGAGAGAGAGTGAGAGAAAGAGAGAGAGAGAGAGAAAGAGACAAATACTTTATATTTCTCCCTGTTTAAACCAGGTAATTAAATCTGCCCTACAGAGAGAAAGAGAGAGAACCCTAGTCCTATATAAACTAGTCACCTCTAACTAACCCTGTATAAACTAGTCACCTCTTAACTAACCATGTATAAACTAGTCACCTCTAAACTAACCCTGTATAAACTGGTCACCTCTAAACTAACCCTGTATAAACTAGTCACCTCTAAACTAACCCTGTATAAACTGGTTAACTCTAACTAACCCTATATAAACTAGTCACCTCTAAACTAACCCTGTATAAACTGGTCACCTCTAAACTAACCCTATATAAACTAGTCACCTCTAACTAACCCTGTATAAACTAGTCACCTCTTAACTAACCATGTATAAACTAGTCACCTCTAAACTAACCCTGTATAAACTAGTCACCTCTAAACTAACCCTGTATAAACTGGTCACCTGTATAAGAGCAATAACTCAAAATGAGAGAGAAAGAGTACATTTTTTTGTATTTAACTTTTATTTAACCAGGCTAGTCAGTAAAGAACAAATTCTTATTTTCAATGACGGCCTTCCGGGGAACAGTGGGTTTAACTGCCTTGTTCAGGGGCAGAATGACAGATTGTTACCTTGTCAGCTCTGACATTCAATCTAGCAACCTTTCGTTTACAAGTCCAACGCTCTAACCACTAGGCTACCTGTTCGTGCGGTGAAGGTTGTGTAAAGTGATACGGCGTGACTGTGTGTGTGTGTGTGTGTGTGTGTGTGTGTGTGTGTGTGTGTGTGTGTGTGTAGTGTGTAGTGTGTGCGTGTGTGTGTGTGAGATTGAGCATACTAGTGTCTCAAACACAATAGATAATTTCTAGGTGAAAGGTTGCTCTTATACAGTCAGTTAACAGTTTGTCATTCTGTGTCTGTATGTGTCTGTTTCTGTATGTGTGTGTGTGTGTGTGTGTGTGTCTGTATGTGTCTGTTTCTGTGTGTGTGTGTGTCTGTATGTGTGTGTGTGTCTGTATGTGTGTGTGTGTGTGTGTGTGTGTGTCTGTCTGTCTGTCTGTCTGTCTGTCTGTCTGTCTGTCTGTCTGTCTGTCTGTCTGTCTGTCTGTCTGTCTGTCTGTCTGTCTGTCTGTCTGTATGTGTGTGTGTGTGTGTGTGTGTGTGTATGTATGTGTGTGTGTGTGTCTGTATGTATGTGTGTGTGTGTGTGTCTGTATGTATGTGTGTGTGTGTGTGTGTGTGTGTGTGTGTTGCTCAAAAGTTGCTGTGAGGAAGACATACAGTTTTACTCCAACTTCTCTAGTCAAATAAACTCACTCAGTCTCTGTTGCTCTTGGACTTTGGCAGACAGACAGACAGACAGACAGACAGACAGACAGACAGACAGACAGACAGACAGACAGACAGACAGACAGACAGACAGACAGACAGACAGACAGACAGACAGATTAAGGACACAGTTATGAAAACTTAGGACACTAAAGAGGCCTTTCTACTGACTCTGAAAAACACCAAAAGAAAGATTCCCAGGGTCCCTGCTCACCTGCATGAACGTGCCTTAGGCATGCTGCAAGGAGGCATGAGGACTGCAGATGTGGCCAGGGAAATAAATTGCAATGTCCGTACTGTGAGACGCCTAAGACAGCGCTACAGGGAGACAGGACAGCTGATCATCATTATTATTATTATTATTATTATTATTATTATTATTATTTGACCATGATGGTCATTTATGAACATTTGAACATCTTGGCCATGTGCTGTTATAATCTCCACCCGGCACAGCCAGAAGAGGACTGGCCACCCCTCATAGCCTGGTTCCTCTCTAGGTTTCTTCCTAGGTTTTGGCCTTTCTAGGGAGTTTTTCCTAGCCACCGTGCTTCTACACCTGCATTGCTTGCTGTTTGGGGTTTTAGGCTGGGTTTCTGTACAGCACTTTGAGATATCAGCTGATGTAAGAAGGGCTATATAAATACATTTGATTTGAAATTTGATTTGATCATCCTCGCAGTGGCAGACCATGTGTAACAACACCTGCACAGGATCGGTACATCCGAACATCACACCTGCGGGACAGGTACAGGATGGCAACAACAACTGCCCGAGTTACACCAGGAATGCACAATCCCTCCATCTGTGCTCAGACTGTCCGCAGTAAGCTGAGAGAGGCTGGACTGAGGGCTTGTAGGTCTGTTGTAAGGCAGGTCCTCACCAGACATCAATGGCAACAATGTCGCCTATGGACACAAACCCACCGTCGCAGGACCAGACAGGACTGGCAAAAAGTGCTCTTGACTGACGAGTCGAGGTTTTGTCTCACCAGGGGTGATGGTCGGATTTGCGTTTATTGCCAAAGGAATGAGCGTTACACCGAGGCCTGTACTCTGGAGCGGGATCGATTTGGAGGTGGAGGGTCCATCATGGTCTGGGGCGGTGTGTCACAGCATCATCGGACTGAGCTTGCTGTCATTGCAGGCAATCTCAACGCTGTGCGTTACAGGGAAGACATCCTCCTCCCTCATGTGATACCCTTCCTGCAGGCTCATCCTGACATGACCCTCCAGCATGACAATGCCATCAGCCATACTGCTTGTTCTGTGCATGATTTCCTGCAAGACAGGAATGTCAGTGTTCTGCCATGGCCAGCAAAGAGCCCGGATCTCAATCCCATTGAGCATGTCTGGGACCTGTTGGATCAGAGGGTGAGGGCTAGGGCCCTTCCCCCCATAAATGTCCGGGAAGTTGCAGGTGCCTTGGTGGAAGAGTGGGGTAACATCTCACAGCAAGATCTGGCAAATCTAGTGCAGTCCATGAGGAAGAGATGCACTGCAGTACTTAATGCAGCTGGTGGCCACACCAGATACTGACTGTTACTTTTGATTTTGACCCCCTCCCCCCTTTGTTCAGGGACACATTATTCAATTTCTGTTAGTCACATGTCTGTGGAACTTGTTCAGTTTATATCTCAGTTGTTGAATCTTGTTATGTTCATACAAATATTGACACATGTTAAGTTTGCTGAAAATAAACGCAGTTGACAGTGAGAGGACTTTTTTTGTTGTTGCTGAGTTTATAAACAGTATGTTTCTTTGCAGGACAAGGTTTGTCCTGACGTTTAAGAATGCCAAAAATGTTTTTCTGGTTGGCTGACAAGTTTCACCATCCAATTATTTCAGATTTACAGGAGTGCAAGTTTCACAATGGCATTGGCAATACATTGCCACATGAAAATTATTAGAATATGGCAAATATTAGTCAATTATTGCAGTCTATACATGCTGTCTTTCCTGAGACATGAAACAGATAGGTGGAAGGGCATGCAGGCTGTCTCCAATGTATTAATGCTCAATTTGCCTAAATGGGTAATGGAAACACTTCAACCACTATATTCTATACTTGTGAAAAAGTGTATTTTTTTTGGGGGGGGGGGGTCATTACGTCCTGCTGTTTAAATTGACACAAGTTAGTTAAATTGAAACGCACTCTAACAGAAAATTGTCGCATATATTTTAAAACAAATGTTTTGTTTTGTTTCATTCTGTTGAGACATTTTCGTTGGCTAAATTAAGTTCAATCTGTCTTTTTTAATTGTGTGCTGCGTATTTAGTTTAAAATTAATTTCTAAGTAGGCCTTTTGTAAAATAAATATCATTACCCTATTGCTGTCATTTGTTTGGGTATGAGCCTTTCTTGGTAATTGCTGCAATATAGCCAGTTCAAAACTTTTGGGAAAGTTTAAAATGACAGCATTTTAGCAACATGAAATCTTATTAAAATCTGTTCATATACACCCCCAGGAAGAATATGACACTTAAAAAAAAATATCTGATAACAGAGCACTTAGATATGGTCATTTTCATGTTTTGATAAATTATTAGAATGTTTGGGAATTACCTATAGTACAGCATTTGTGAAAATTATATAGCAATATAGAGTGGGAAAGCTTCCATGCGTTTGGACAATTAATAGACACTGCAGTAAATAAAACCTAATAAAAACATATGTCTCATCCAGGACTGGAGTCTACGCAGACCGGTGCCCTATAGCCAATCAGAGCTACAGTAGACCTTCATGCAAATAAGCCATTTTCCACACGGGCCTACCATCATTCACTATGAACTGGACTGTGTGTTAACAGTAGGACCTGTCATCATTCACTATGAACTGGACTGTGTGTTTACAGTAGGACCTGTCATCATTCACTATGAACTGGACTGTGTTTACAGGCAGTAGGACCTGTCATCATTCACTATGAACTGGACTGTGTTTACAGGCAGTAGGACCTGCCATCATTCACTATGAACTGGACTGTGTGTTTACAGGCAGTAGGACCTGCCATCATTCACTATGAACTGGACTGTGTGTTAACAGGCAGTAGGACCTGTCATCATTCACTATGAACTGGACTGTGTGTTTACAGTAGGACCTGTCATCATTCACTATGAACTGGACTGTGTTTACAGGCAGTAGGACCTGTCATCATTCACTATGAACTGGACTGTGTGTTTACAGTAGGACCTGTCATCATTCACTATGAACTGGACTGTGTGTTTACAGTAGGACCTGCCATCATTCACTATGAACTGGACTGTGTGTTAACAGTAGGTCCTGTCATCATTCACTATGAACTGGACTGTGTGTTTACAGTAGGACCTGTCATCATTCACTATGAACTGGACTGTGTTTACAGGCAGTAGGACCTGTCATCATTCACTATGAACTGGACTGTGTGTTTACAGTAGGACCTGCCATCATTCACTATGAACTGGACTGTGTGTTTACAGTAGGACCTGTCATCATTCACTATGAACTGGACTGTGTGTTTACAGTAGGTCCTGTCATCATTCACTATGAACTGGACTGTGTGTTTACAGTAGGACCTGTCATCATTCACTATGAACTGGACTGTGTGTTTACAGTAGGACCTGTCATCATTCACTATGAACTGGACTGTGTGTTTACAGTAGGACCTGCCATCATTCACTATGAACTGGACTGTGTGTTAACAGTGGGTCCTGTCATCATTCACTATGAACTGGACTGTGTGTTTACAGGCAGTAGGACCTGCCATCATTCACTATGAACTGGACTGTGTGTTTACAGGCAGTAGGACCTGTCATCATTCACTATGAACTGGACTGTGTGTTTACAGGCAGTAGGACCTGTCATCATTCACTACGAACTGGACGGTGTGTTTACAGGAAGTAGCAACAGCATGACTTTAGATCATTAGAACACATTCGCTAAAAGCCACAAAATACACCTGAATGGATTTCTGCAAATAAGTAAATACCACGGGAGTCTTCTTACATTTAGGAACTTTACAGTCCTGTTGATCAAACAACCATGAAAAGGTAGTCTCTCTCTCCCTCAGTTATACACATCAACATCAACAAGATCAACTACTAATGCTAGCCATAGCAAGATGAGCTAAAATCTAACGAAGGAACATTACATAAAACCTCTAAAGAATTCTCAGTTAGTTGGCTGTCAAAATTGCACTGATAAACGATGAGGAATTGTAGCCTGCTCGTCCTTCTCCAGCTTGGCTGCCAATGCATGCTTGTACCAACCAAGCACCCAAGCTAACTGGCTAAATGATCTAATAAAGGTAAATGAATCAATAATCCATTATTTAATTAGAAGTTATGTAGCATGGATATATATAGCCTGTAGCAAGAGTAACTAAAGTGTTATTAAGTATAAGTCTCATGAGATTGACGAGGATAAGAGAGGAATGGAGGTCTGTGTGTTTAAGTAAACATAAAGAACTGTTAAACTGTGGTTGACCTGACCTAGCTTGAACCCTCCAGGTTTCCCTCATCTCAGAGTACTAAATACTGTCAGCTGGGTAAGAATTTTACAGTGTTGAGAGTTCTGAGGAAGAACAATGAACAATGAACTCTCCTTAGTGTGTAACGTGTAAATCAGGAGCCTGGTATATAATAGATGTTTTGTGTATGTTGGGCAGATCGTTCTCTGAATAAAGCTGTACAGATCTTTTGCAGAAAGCTGAGTACTTGCCTAGTTATTTAACCCATTGTCTTACAAACAAAGGGGATTAGTCAAGGCTTATGGATTGCTAATTATTATCATTAGGATAGAAAATTCCTTTAACAGATGTTTACATGTTATCCAGAGTGTTCGTGACTAACTATTCGTTTTTTTTTTGCCTACGTTTACTGACACCGGTCATATCTAGCGGGTTGGTAAATGCATCAGTTATTCTGCGCTCTGGCACACTCAGACGAGAGTGCTCTGAAATTGGAAGAAATAGCTAGAGTGAATTTGCTAAAGCAAGAGATATGCTAATTAAATAACAGTTGTTCAAGTTCTTGCATCTTTAGCTGTGTAAAGCCACTGAAAAATGATATGAGGGGGGAAGAATGAATTTTCAAAACGCAAGAGATATAATAACCAGACAACAGTCGTTCAAGTTCAGCAAAGCGATTCACATTTCTTGCTAGCTAACCAAATTACTACACCTCTAGCTGTGTAGTCACTTGAAAAATGATATGAGGGGAAAAAGTCAGGTCACTCACCTTCTCCTCCAATAACATGACATCCTCCTAGCAGCTACCTAGCAACGTCAACAGTAAAGAGGCGATTCCGGGATGCTGGCCTTCTAGGCAGAGTTCCTCTGTCCAGTGTCTGTGTTCTTTTAACCATCTTAATCTCTTGTTTTTATTGGCCAGTCTGAGATATGGCTTTTTCTTTGCAATTCTGCCTAGAGGGCCAGCATACCGGAGTCGCCTCTTCACTGCCGAGGTTGAGACTGGTGTTTTGCGGGTGCTATTTAATGACGCTGCCAGTTGAGGACTTGTGAGGAGTCTGTTTCTCAAACTAGACACTCTAATGTACTTGTCCTCTTGCTCAGTTGTGCACCAGGGCCTCCCACTCCTCTTTCTATTCTGGTTAGGGCCAGCTTGCGCTGTTCTGTGAAGGGAGTAGTACACAGCGTTCTACGAGATCTTCATTTTCTTGGCAATTTCTCATATTTTCTCACAATTTCTCACATGGAACAGCCTTAATTTCTCCGAACAAGAATAGACTGACAAGTTTCAGAAGAAAGTTATTCGTTTCTGGCCATTTTGAGCCTGTAATCGAACCCACAAATGCTGAAGCTCCAGATACTCAACTAGTCTAAAGAAGGACAGTTTTATTGCTTCTTTAATCAGAACAGTTTTCAGCTGTGCTAACATAATTGCAAAAGGGTTTTCTAATGATCAATTAGCCTTTTAAAATGATAAACTTGGATTAGCTAACACAACATGGCATTGGAACACAGGAGTGATGGTTGCTGATAATAGGCCTCTGTACGCCTATGTAGATATTCTATAGAAAATCTGCCATTTCCAGCAACAAAAGTAATTTACAACATTAACAATGGCTACACTGTATTTCTGATCAATTTGATGTTTTTTTTAATGGACAAAAATGTACTTTTCTTTCAAAAACAAGGACATTTCTAAGTGACCCCAAACTTTTGAACGGTAGTGTGTGTGTGTAATATATATACATACATTACTAGTCAAAAGTTTGGACACACCTACTCATTCAAGGGTTTTTCTTTATTTTACTATTTTCTACATTGTACTGTAGAACAATAGTGAAGACATCAAAACTATGAAATAACACATATGGAATCATGTAGTAACATAATATTTTAGATTTTAGATTCCTTAAAGTAGCCACTCTTTGCCTTGATGACAGCTTTGCACACTCTTGGCATTCTCTCAACCTGCTTCACCTAGAATGATTTTCTAAGAGTCGTGAAGGAGTTCCCACATATGCTGAGCACTTGTTGGCTGCTTTTCCTTCACTTTGCGGTCTAACTCATCCCAAACCATCTCAAATGGGTTGAGGTCAAGTGATGAGAATTTGGACTCATCAGACCAAAGGACGGATTTCCACTGGTCTAATGTCCATTGCTCATGTTTCTTGGCCGAAGCAAGTCTCTTCTTCTTATTGGTGTCCTTTAGTAGTGGTTTCTTTGCAGCAATTCAACCACAAAGGCCTGATTCATGCCGGTCTCCTCTGAACAGTTGATGTTGAGACGTGTCTGTTGCTTGAACTCTGTGAAGCATTTATTTGGGCTGCAATTTCTGAGGCTGGTAACTCTAATGAACTTATCCTCTGCAGCAGAGGTAACTCTGGGTCTTCAATTCCTGTGGTGGTCCTCATGAGAGCCAGTTTCATCAGAGCGATCGATGGTTTTTGCGATTGCACTTGAATAAACTTTCACAGTTCTTGAAATATTCCGTATTGACTGACCTTCATGTCTTAAAACCTCTTGAGCGTCTCGTCCCGCAAGCGGGATCAACATCCAGCGAAAAACTCCTAGCGACATTAGCATAACGAAATGTAATTTTTTTTTTCAAATATAGGACTGTCTCATATCGTTTTATAGATAAACCTCTCCTGAATCGACCCACGTCGTCCGATTTCAAAAAGGTTTTACAGGAAAAGCAAAACATTAGATTATGTTAGAGGAGTACATGGTAAAAGTAGCAACATAGCAATTTTCCGACCAACCACATGCATCACAAATAATCAAAAAACAGCTAAATGCAGCACTAACCTTTTACAAACTTCATCAGATGACACACCTAGGACATCATGTTACACAATGCATGCATTCTTTTGTTCAATAAAGTTCATATTTATATATAAAAACAGCATTTTACATCGGCACCTGACGTTGACTAACTATTTTCCCTCAAATGCATCCCGGGAAACAGTGCTACAATTTACTAAATTACTATTCGAAAACATTTTTAAAATGTAATATTGTCATTCTAAGATTTATAGATGAATATCTCTTGAAAGCACCTGTCATACCAGATTTAAAAATAACTTTACCGGGTAATCACACTTTGCGATAAAAGGGGATGCGATACTCAGAAAATTAGCTGGTAAACCTAGCTCGGCGCCATCTTGGAACAATCGCATATCACATCTAATCTTGTATACTATTGTCAATAATCCCTTACCTTTAGTTGTCTTCATCAGAAAGCACTTCCAGGAATCCCAGATCCACAACAAATGTATTTTCGGTTGAAAAAGTCCATCCTTTATGTTCCATTAGCTTGCTGTTGTTAGCGCGTCTGAAGGCTGTATCCAACTGCTCCGGCGGGCGCGGGACAGCAATTTCGAAAAAAATCTTTTTTGTTATTTAGGTTCGTTCAAACATGTCAAACGTTGTATAACATAAATCTTCAGGGCCTGTTTCAACAAGAGAGCCAATAAGATTCGAGGGGGACGATTGTATTGTGTTTCAAAACGTTTCGAAAGGAGGGGATAGACAGGGCCGCCGACGTCACAATGGTGATGGCCCTCCTACTGTGACCAATTTCCACAGCGTCTCATTCATTCAGTTTCGACAGTAGAAGGCTCAAAACACTTTGTAAAGACTGGGGACATCTAGTGGAAGCAATAGAAAGTGCTCAATGAACGATAGCTCACGGTGTGATTAATAGGCAAAGATGTGAAGTTGAGTCCACAATTCAGAATTCCACTTCTTGTTTCAATCGGTCTCGGGGTTTTGACTGCCATATGAGTTCTGTTATACTCACAGACACCATTCAAACAGTTTTAGAAACTTTAGGGTGCTTTCTATCCACAGGTATTAATTATATGCATATCCTAGCTTCTGAGTTTGATTAGTAGGCCGTTGAAAATGGGCACGAATTTTTTCAAAATGCACTGTGGCGCCCCCTATCCTAGGGTGAGCCCAAGAGGTTAAAGTAATGATGACTGCCATTTCTCTTTGCTTATTTTAGCTTTTCTTTCCATAATATGGACTTGGTCTTTTACCAAATCGGGCTATCTTCTGTATACCACCCCTACCTTGTCACAACACAACTGATTGGCTCAAAAGCATTAAGAAGGAAAGAAACTCCTCAAATTAACTTTTAACAAGGCACACCTGTTAATGAAATGCATTCCAGGTGACTACCTCATGAAACTGAAGTGAAGTGCACCATGAAGTGCACCAGTCCCTCCTGCAGCAAAGCACCCCACAGCATGCTGCCACCTCCGTGCTTCACGGTTGGGATGGTGTTCTTAAGCTTGCAAGCCTCCCCTTTTTTTCCCTCCAAACATAACGATGGTCATTATGGCCAAACAGTTCTATTTTTGTTTCATCAGACCAGAGGACATTTCTCCAAAAAGTACCATATTTGTCCCCATGTGCAGTTGCAAACCGTAGTCTGGCTAATTTATGGCGGTTTTGGAGCAGTGGCTTCTTCCTTGCTGAGCGGCCTTTCAGGTTACGTCGATATAGGACTCATTTTACTGTGGATATAGATACTTTTGTACCTGTTTCCTCCAGCATCTTCACAAGGACCTTTGCTGTTGTTCTGGGATTGATTTGCACTTTTCGCACCAAAATACGTTCATCTCTAGGAGACAGGAAATTGGAAATTGCTCCCAAGGATGAACCAGACTTGTGGAGGTCTACAGTTTTTTTTTCTGAGGTCTTGGCTGATTTCTTTAGATTTTCCCATGATGTCAAGCAAAGAGGCACTGAGTTTGAAGGTAGGCCTTGAAATACATCCACAGGTACACCTCCAATTGACTCAAATTATGTCAATTAGCCTATCAGAAACTTCTAAAGCCATGACATCATTTTCTGGATCTTTCCAAGCTGTTTAAAGGCACAGTCAACTTAGTGTATGTAAACTTCTGACCCACTGGAATCGTGATACAGTGAATTATAAGTGAAATAATCTGTCTGTAAACAATTTTTGGAAAAATGACTTGTGTCATGTGTAACCGATGTGAAATGGCTAGTTAGTTAGCGGTGGCGCGCGCTAATAGGGTTTCCAAGGGCCGTGGCTTTTGTGGCGCGATGGGTAACGATGCTTCGTGGGTGTCAGTTGTTGATGTGTGCAGAGGGTCCCTGGTTCGAGCCCAGGTTGGGGCGAAGAGAGGGACGGAACCTAAACTGTTACACATGCACAAAGTAGATGTCCTAACCGACTTGCCAAAACTATAGTTTGTTGACACTAAATATTTGGAGTGGTTGAAAAACGAGTTTTAATGACTCTAACCAAAGTGTATGTAAACTTCCGACTTCAACTGTAACTATAATGCATAATTGGCAGTTCCCATTCAAGTCAGGACTGGCAGCCTGAGTTTAGCAATCAAAGTGCCAGGGTTAGAGATTCCAAAATCCTTCTATGGATTATCTCTATGGCCACGACGCAACAAGCTTTTCAATATTTACCGTACGTGTTGCGGCCTAAGTGCTTGTGATAAAACTTAATCCATTGCACTTTTATTAAAGTGTGATGTGTACGATCCTCTGTAGTTAAAATATGCTCTCTGGTGTAGTATTTATATCAACATTTGTTTTTTTTATGTCTGTTCAGACAGTAGGATATAACTTTGGGGGAAATAATTTTTTTAATAGCCTAATTTTGGCAAAATTATTGCAGCACTACCATTACCCCTACTTCCTGCGGCTAACAGTTTGCTCTATACAACTATGCTGGACTACCTTGGTCTTCAGTGCAGTAAGAGTTAAAGATATGAGAAGTAGCCATTAACTGATCATAACCTAAACGTTATAACATTTGAGTGTGTGACTCAAAGCTCATCTCTGGTATTGTTTTTTGTTGTTGTGTGCATTCCTTGTGTAGCCAGTGGGGGTGTACTGGTTTCGATGCATATAAATAAGCTTTGTTTATTATGTTTCCCCCTCCAATATTTTCATGTTAAAATCACCACGGGGTCATACAAAAATGCCTAAGATTCAAAGGGTAATGTCTGTGTTGTAACTCCACAAATTCATATGAGTTTCTTTGCAGTGTTTTTTTCCCCCTCACAATTTTCTCTGATTCCAAAATGGATGAAAGGGTCTCAAAGATCCAGCTCCTGTTGCTTGCTCGATACATTCCTACCAAATCATGCGGAAGGGTGTTTTTTAAAGTGTGATTCGTACGTCAATCAAACGGTAAACTCTACTGTCAAAGCTCCTATTGGTGTGTCCTTAAATTGTGGGCGGAGACACGACCCTATAAATATAAGCGAGTGGTTGATGCTGTAAGACATTTTACAGTGTGGAGAGCGGTAGGAACATTTACCTGCCTGGTGCTGACTCAGAGAGGTCTGACTCTACTTAAACAGGTAATAGTATGGGCGCCATTATCATACTGACGAGCTAGTTGTTCATTTAGTTAACAAAACCATTTAGATAGGTACTGTAACCGCCCTAAAAGATAAATCACGACAATATAATCATGAATTGAGTAGGCTACTTTTCACAAATTAACAGTTGTCAGGAAAGCAACAACAACAACAAAAAACTGTCGGAGAAAAAAACGATTTAAAATGGACATTAACGTCTTTGAGACTAACGTTGGGAAAGTGTAACCTACTTGGTGTCCTTCATTCGGTGGATATGTTACGTTTCTATTTAATTGAAGGTGAACTTGACTAAAATATAATGTCGACACTCTATTCAATCTTTTCTACAGGCAAAAAAGAAAACCTTCCCGAACATGAATAAGGACACCGAGGTCGATATGAAAGATGTTGAGTTGAACGAGTTGGACCAGGAGAAACTACCGATGACCGGAGACGGACCGGGGGCTGAGAAGAACGGAAACTTGAAGCAGAAAGTACCGGAGGAGGATGTTAAGTTTACCGGGCTGTCGAAGGAAGAGCTCATGAAAGTCGCTGGCACACCCGGGTAAGTTAAGGGATTGGTTGTTGGTTTATACTTTTTAAAAACTGTTACTATCTTAAGATCAACTTAATGTTGCTAGAAATTAATTCGCTTAATGTTGCTAGAAATTAATTCGCTGAATATGCAATGTAATTTTGTATACTGAACAAAAAATCTAAATGGAACATACAACAATTTAAAAGATTTTAAGTTACAGTTCATAGAAGAAAATCAAACAATTGAATGGTATGGGTTTACATTAGGCCCTAATCTATGGATTTTACATGACTGGGCAGGGGCACAGCCATGGGGTGGGCCTGGGAGGGTGTAGGCCCACCCACTTGGGACTCTGGTCCGACCATCGGGTAGCCAGACCAATCAGAATGAGGTTTTCCCCACAAAAGCGCTTTATTACAGACCGAAATACTCCACAGCACACCCCCCCCCCCCCCCCCCCCCCCCCTCCCTTTCACCACCTCAGACAATCCTGCAGGCGAAGAAGCAGGATGGGGAGATCCTGGGATGGCATGGTTACATGTGGTCTGCGGTTGTGAGGTCGGTTGGACGTACTGACAAATGATCTAAAACGACGTTGGAGGAGGCTTATGGTTGTGAAATGAACAGTCAATTATCTGGCAACAGCTCTGTTTGACATTCCTGCAGTCAGCATGCCAATTGCACGCTCCCTCAAAACTTGAGACATCTGTGGCATTGTGTTGTGTGACGAAACTGCACATTTCAGTGGCCGTTTGTCTCCAGCACAAGGTGCACCTGTGTATTAATTATGCTGTTTAATCAGCGTAATAATTATGCTGTTTAATCAGCATAATTGGCAAACGAAAAATGCTCATTAACAGGAATGTAAACACATTTTTTTGCACAAAATTTGAGAGAAATACGCTTTTTGTGCCTATGGAAAATGTCTGGACTCTTATTTCAGCTCATGGAAAATGGACCCAACACTATGACGTTGTGTTTATATTTTTTGTTCAGTATACAATTGAAACTTATTTTACCCGTTCCTCCCATCTCCCATCTCCTCCTCCTCCTCTCTCTCCCCTCCAGGTGGGTGAGGACACGCTGGCTGCTCCTGGTCTTGTTCTGGTTGGGCTGGGTGGGGATGCTTGCTGGGGCTATAGTGATCATTGTACAGGCCCCCAGGTGTAAACCAATACCTGAGATGTACTGGTGGAATCAGGGTCCTCTCTATCAGATCGCTGACCTGGACGCATTCAACAGCAACGGAATCGAAGGTGAGGCTATTGAAAAGGCGATAGGACGCCATTAGC
Organism: Salmo trutta; assembly: GCF_901001165.1. Lineage (NCBI taxonomy): Eukaryota > Metazoa > Chordata > Actinopteri > Salmoniformes > Salmonidae > Salmo > Salmo trutta. Next base: position 2,547,653 of record NC_042964.1, on the reverse strand, counting down.
TCCAGGAATATCTACTAAGATAAAACAGGATGTCAAGACACACAGCATTATGGGTAATGTAGTAGATCATACTGGTGGAACCAGAGTCCTCTCTACCAGATAAAATAGGATGTCATACACACAGCATTATGGGTAATGTAGTAGATCATACTGGTGGAACCAGAGTCCTCTCTACCAGATAAAACAGGATGTCATACACACAGCATTATGGGTAATGTAGTAGATCATACTGGTGGAACCAGAGTCTTCTCTGCCAGATCTCTGGCCTTGATGTCTTCAACCATCACATTAGAGTCAAATTAAAGGAAATGAACAGAGGCTTCTAGCAATGGACGTGATTTAGGAAGTCAGGACGTGATTTAGGAAGTCAGGACGTGATTTAGGAAGTCGGGACGTGATTTAGGAAGTCAGGACGTGATTTAGAATGTCAGGACGTGATTTAGAAAGTCAGGACGTGATTTAGGAAGTCAGGACGTGATTTAGGAAGTCAGGACGTGATTTAGGAAGTCAGGACGTGATTTAGGAAGTCGGGACGTGATTTAGGAAGTCGGGACGTGATTTAGAAAGTCAACAGCCTACTTGAGCCCAAAGATGTGAAAACAGACTCAGTCTGATTTGTCTTGTGGTTGTAATTTGCCCAGTCAGTCAGTCTGTTAGGAAGTGGCTGAGTGTCTTGTGGTTGTAATTTGCCCAGTCAGTCAGTCAGTCCGTTAGGAAGGGGCTGAGTGTCTTGTGGTTGTAATTTGCCCAGTCAGTCAGTCAGTCAGTCTGTTATAGGAAGTGGCTGAGTGTCTTGTGGTTGTAATTTGCCCAGTCAGTCAGTCCGTTATAGGAAGTGGCTGAGTGTCTTGTGGTTGTAATTTGCCCAGTCAGTCAGTCAGTCCGTTATAGGAAGTGGCTGAGTGTCTTGTGGTTGTAATTTGCCCAGTCAGTCAGTCTGTTAGGAAGTGGCTGAGTGTCTTGTGGTTGTAATTTGCCCAGTCAGTCAGTCAGTCAGTTAGGAAGTGGCTGAGTGTCTTGTGGTTGTAATTTGCCCAGTCTGTCAGTCAGTCCGTTAGGAAGGGGCTGAGTGTCTTGTGGTTGTAATTTGCCCAGTCAGTCAGTCCGTTATAGGAAGTGGCTGAGTGTCTTGTGGTTGTAATTTGCCCAGTCAGTCAGTCCGTTATAGGAAGTGGCTGAGTGTCTTGTGGTTGTAATTTGCCCAGTCAGTCAGTCCGTTATAGGAAGTGGCTGAGTGTCTTGTGGTTGTAATTTGCCCAGTCAGTCAGTCAGTCAGTTAGGAAGTGGCTGAGTGTCTTGTGGTTGTAATTTGCCCAGTCAGTCAGTCCGTTATAGGAAGTGGCTGAGTGTCTTGTGGTTGTAATTTGCCCAGTCAGTCAGTCCGTTATAGGAAGTGGCTGAGTGTCTTGTGGTTGTAATTTGCCCAGTCTGTCAGTCAGTCCGTTAGGAAGTGGCTGAGTGTCTTGTGGTTGTAATTTGCCCAGTCAGTCAGTCCGTTATAGGAAGTGGCTGAGTGTCTTGTGGTTGTAATTTGCCCAGTCAGTCAGTCCGTTAGGAAGTGGCTGAGTGTCTTGTGGTTGTAATTTGCCCAGTCAGTCAGTCCGTTATAGGAAGTGGCTGAGTGTCTTGTGGTTGTAATTTGCCCAGTCAGTCAGTCAGTCCGTTATAGGAAGTGGCTGAGTGTCTTGTGGTTGTAATTTGCCCAGTCAGTCAGTCAGTCCGTTATAGGAAGTGGCTGAGTGTCTTGTGGTTGTAATTTGCCCAGTCAGTCAGTCAGTCAGTCAGTCAGTCAGTCCGTTATAGGAAGTGGCTGAGTGTCTTGTGGTTGTAATTTGCCCAGTCAGTCAGTCAGTCCGTTATAGGAAGTGGCTGAGTGTCTTGTGGTTGTAATTTGTCCAGTCAGTCAGTCAGTCAGTCTGTTATAGGAAGTGGCTGAGTGTCTTGTGGTTGTAATTTGCCCAGTCAGTCAGTCCGTTATAGGAAGTGGCTGAGTGTCTTGTGGTTGTAATTTGCCCAGTCAGTCAGTCCGTTATAGGAAGTGGCTGAGTGTCTTGTGGTTGTAATTTGCCCAGTCAGTCAGTCCGTTAGGAAGTGGCTGAGTGTCTTGTGACCGTCTCATGCCTCCAGGCTTCCCAGCGCCTGGTTTCCCAAAAGGATCTTAATGCTAAGTTAATCGTTAGAACCTGTGTAGGAGCATCGTTAAATCTGTGAGCTGTTTCCAGAAACCATCGTTACTAACGGTGCACTTGGAAACGCTGGTTATTTATCGACTACATCAGACCACTGGTTGAACGGTGTGTGGTTGGATGGGTTTCTCCCTACTTTATACACAGGAGACCTCTGTTAAACATACAATCAAGATGTTTATTTGTCTCTGAGACCACTGATCACCTCACGATAAAGTAAAAAAAAAAAAATGTAACCTTTATTTAACTTGGCAAGTCAGTTAAGAACAAATTCTTATTTTCAATGACGGCCTACCGGGGAACAGTGGGTTAACTGCCTTGTTCAGGGGCAGAACGACAGATTTTTATCTTGTCAGCTCAGGGATTCGATCTTACAACCTTTCGGTTACTGGTCCAGGCTACCTGCCGCCCATGCCTCAACGATGCTCTTAACAAACGTTATCTCTGCATGGTGTCTTGGGAAACGCATGTTATATCTTCGGGCCATTGCATTGTTTAAACACTGGGAAGCCGAAGTTCCATCACAATGGGGGAACCCGATGCCCTGGCCTCTAACCTACTGACAGCTGTTAGCCAAGTCAGCAATCTGACTCAGCTTGGTCTAAAGGACTCTCTTCCCCTTTCTGATAGAACATACAAGTAGTTGTCATTTAGTAGTTTAAAGGACAGACACGGCTAAAATAAGTTCAGAATCTCCCCACATTTCTCCCATTATATGTTAAACGGAAAAGAAGAGAAACCAGTTTCCCCATCCTTATGTTTTGGCTAACAGTTACACTGATTGTCGACTCAGACAATTCTTCCCTTTTTACACACACACACACACACACACACACACGACTAGTCTTTTTGTTCAGTTTTCCCATCACACCGACTGAAGGAGAGATGTTCAACCTACCACTTCTTCTAACTTTCCTCTTTTGTCACGTTTCTGCCCTCTCACCTCTTCCCACCACCCTCTGACCCTCTCACCTCTTCCCACCACCCTCTGACCCTCTCACCTCTTCACACCACCCTCTGACCCTCTCACCTCTTCCCACCACCCTCTGCCCTCTCCCCTCTTCCCACCACCCTCTGACCCTCTCCCCTCTTCCCACCACCCTCTGACCCTCTCACCTCTTCCCACCACCCTCTGACCCTCTCACCTCTTCCCACCACCCTCTGACCCTCTCACCTCTTCCCACCACCCTCTGACCCTCTCACCTCTTCCCACCACCCTCTGACCCTCTCACCTCTTCCCACCACCCTCTGACCCTCTCACCTCTTCCCCTTCTCTCTACTCCTTTACCTTTCTGTCATTCACCCTCCTCTCTGTCCCCCCTCCACTTTCTGACAATCTCTATTTTCTCTCTCTCTGTCTCTGTCTCTGTCTCTGTCTCTCTCTCTGTCTCTCTCTCTCTCATCTGTCCTCTCTCTCCTCTCTCTGTCCCGCTCTCTGTCCCTCTCCCTTCTACGCCGTCTCTCTCCCTCTCTCTCTCTCCCTCTGTCCTCTGTCTCGCTCTCTCGGTCCTCTCCTGTCGCTTCTCTCTCTTCTCTCTCTCTCTTCTCTCCTCTCTGTCTCTCTCTCTCTTCCCCGTCGCTCTCTGTCCCTCGCCTCACCTCTCTGCTCTTCTCTCTC
>NC_042964.1:2529259-2543349 GCF_901001165.1 Salmo trutta | reverse complement strand
CAGGGCCGTATTTACACTACATGACCAACCTAGTTACCAGGGGCTGTATTTACACTACATGACCAACCTAGTTACCAGGGGCCGTATTTACACTACATGACCAACCTAGTTACCAGGGGTCGTATGTACATTACAGTACCAACCTAGTTACCAAAGAGCCATATTTACACTACATGACCAACCTAGTTACCAGGGGTCGTATGTACATTACAGTACCAACCTAGTTACCAAAGAGCCATATTTACACTACATGACCAACCTAGTTACCCAGGGGCCGTATGTACACTACATGACCAACCTAGTTACCAAGGGAACGTATTTACACTACATGACCAACCTAGTTACCAGGGGCCGTATGTACACTACATGACCAACCTAGTTACCAAGGGGCTGTAGTCTGCCTTCCAATTCATCCCAAAGGTGTTTGATGGGGTTGAGGTCAGGGCTCTGTGCAGGCCAGTCAAGTTCTTCCCAACCTATCGCGACCAACCATTTCTGTTTGGACCTCGCTTTGTGCACGGGAACTTATCATGCTGAAACAGGAAAGGCCCTTCACCAAACCTTTGCCACGACGTTGGAAGCACAGAATTGTCAAGTGAATTGTCCCTGGATCTAAGGGGCCGAACCATGAAAAACATCCCCAGACCATTATTCCTCCTCCACCAAACTTTACAGTTGGCACTATGCATTGGGGCAGGTAGCGTTCTCCTGGCATCCGCCAAACCCAGATTGGTCCGTCTGACTGCCAGATGGTGAAGCGTGATTCATCACTTCAGAGAACGTGTTTCCACTGCTCCAGAGTCCAATGGTGGTGAGCTTTACACCACTCCAGCCGACGCTTGGCATTGCACATGGTGATCTTAGGCTTGTGTGCGGCTGCTCGGCCATGGAAACCCATGGAAACCCTTTAATGAAGCTCCTGACGAACAGTTTTTGTGCTGACGTCGCTTCCAAAGGCATTTTGTAACTCGGTAGTGAGTGTTGCAACCGAGTACAGATGATTTTTACGTGCTTCGCGGCTGAACCGTTGTTGCTCCTAGACGTTTCCACTTCACAATAACAGCACTTACAGTTGACCGGGAGGCAGCTCTAGCAGGGCAGAAATGTGACAAACTGACTTGTTGGAAAGGTGGCATCTTATGACGGTGCCACGTTGAAAGTCACTGAGCTCTTCAGTAAGGCCCATTCCACTGCCAATGTTTGTCTATGGCGATTGCTCGATGGCTGTGTGTGCTCGATTTTATACACCTGTCAGCAACGGGTGTGGCTGAAATAGCCAAATCCACTAATTTGAAGGGGTGTCCACATACTTTTGTATATATAGTGTATCTAGGAGTTCCCGATTTAGGGTAATTTTGATGAATTGGATGGAACTGATCTTATATGAAATCAACACACTGGAGCGACACAATCAATATTCACCTGTAGTGCTTCAGCAGTGTTACTCCTCTAGATGTTATGTTATCAGTGAGGTTTCTATTGTGTTCACGCTGTACTGGTCACCGTGTACAGTACACATGTACACGCATTCACCTACACACCATCTCTCTCTCTCTCTCTCTCTCTCTGTATGTGTGTCTCTCTTCGTCTTCCTTTTTACGATGATGCTGACACCAGAGATGAAGAGAGAGGGAATGAAGGAAGGAGAGAGTGAAGGAATGAAGGAATGAAGGAAGGAAAGAAGGAGGGAATGAAGGAATTTAGGAAGGAGGGAATGAAGGAAGGATTCTTTGTTATTTCACCTTTATTTAACCAGGTAGGCCAGTTGAGAACAAGTTCTCATTTGCAACTGCGACCTGGCCAAGATAAAGCATAGCAATTCGACACATATAACAACACAGAGTTACACATGGAATAAACAAAACATACAGTCAATAATACAGTAGAACAAAAGAAAACAAAAAGTCTATATACAGTGAGTGCAAATTAGGTAAGTTAAGGCAATAAATAGGCCATGGTGGCGAAGTAATTACAATATAGCAATTAAACACTGGAATAGTAGATGTGCAGAAGATGAATGTGCAAGTAGAGATACTGGGGTGCAAAGAAGCTTTGGGTGTGACCAGTGAGATATACCTGCTGGAGCGCGTGCTACAGGTGGGTGCTGCTATGGTGACCAGTGAGCTGAGATAAGGCGGAGCTTTACCTAGCAGAGACTTGTAGATGACCTGTAGCCAGTGGGTTTGGCGACGAGTATGAAGCGAGGGCCAACCAACGAGAGCGTACAGGTCGCATTGGTGGGTAGTGTATGGGGCTTTGGTGACAAAACGGATGGCACTGTGATAGACTGCATCCAGTTTCTTGAGTAGAGTGTTGGAGGCTATTTTATAGATGACATCGCCGAAGTCGAGGATCGGTAGGATGGTCAGTTTTACGAGGGTATGTATGGCAGCATGAGTGAAGGAGGCTTTGTTGCGATATAGGAAGCCGATTCTAGATTTAATTTTGGATTGGAGATGCTTAATGTGAGTCTGGAAGGAGAGTTTACAGTCTAACCAGACACCTAGGTATTTGTAGTTGTCCACATATTTTAAGTCAGAGCTGTCCAGAGTAGTGATGCTGGACGGGCGGGCAGGTGCGGGCAGTAATCGATTGAATAGCATACATTTAGTTTTACTTGCGTTTAAGAGCAGTTGGAGGCCACGGAAGGAGAGTTGTATGGCACTGAAGCTCATCTGGAGGTTAGTTAACACAGTGAGGGAAGGAAAGAAGGAAGGAGGGAATGAAGGAAGGAAGGAATGAGGGAATGAAGGAAGGAAGGAAGGAGGGAATGAAGGAAGGAGGGAATGAAGGAAGGAAGGAAAGAAGGAAGGAGGGAAAGAAGGAAGGAAGGAATGAGGGAATGAAGGAAGGAAGGAATGAAGGAAGGAAGGAAGGAGGGAATGAAGGAAGGAAGGAAGGAGGGAATGAAGGAAGGAAGGAAGGAGGGAATGAAGGAAGGAAGGAAGGAAGGAGGGAATGAAGGAAGGAAGGAAGGAGGGAATGAAGGAAGGAGGGAATGAAGGAAGGAGGGAATGAAGGAATGAAGGAAGGAAAGAAGGAGGGAATGAAGGAATTTAGGAAGGAGGGAATGAAGGAAGGATTCTTTGTTATTTCACCTTTATTTAACCAGGTAGGCCAGTTGAGAACAAGTTCTCATTTGCAACTGCGACCTGGCCAAGATAAAGCATAGCAATTCGACACATATAACAACACAGAGTTACACATGGAATAAACAAAACATACAGTCAATAATACAGTAGAACAAAAGAAAACAAAAAGTCTATATACAGTGAGTGCAAATTAGGTAAGTTAAGGCAATAAATAGGCCATGGTGGCGAAGTAATTACAATATAGCAATTAAACACTGGAATAGTAGATGTGCAGAAGATGAATGTGCAAGTAGAGATACTGGGGTGCAAAGAAGCTTTGGGTGTGACCAGTGAGATATACCTGCTGGAGCGCGTGCTACAGGTGGGTGCTGCTATGGTGACCAGTGAGCTGAGATAAGGCGGAGCTTTACCTAGCAGAGACTTGTAGATGACCTGTAGCCAGTGGGTTTGGCGACGAGTATGAAGCGAGGGCCAACCAACGAGAGCGTACAGGTCGCATTGGTGGGTAGTGTATGGGGCTTTGGTGACAAAACGGATGGCACTGTGATAGACTGCATCCAGTTTGTTGAGTAGAGTGTTGGAGGCTATTTTATAGATGACATCGCCGAAGTCGAGGATCGGTAGGATGGTCAGTTTTACGAGGGTATGTATGGCAGCATGAGTGAAGGAGGCTTTGTTGCGATATAGGAAGCCGATTCTAGATTTAATTTTGGATTGGAGATGCTTAATGTGAGTCTGGAAGGTGAGTTTACAGTCTAACCAGACACCTAGGTATTTGTAGTTGTCCACATATTTTAAGTCAGAGCTGTCCAGAGTAGTGATGCTGGACGGGCGGGCAGGTGCGGGCAGTAATCGATTGAATAGCATACATTTAGTTTTACTTGCGTTTAAGAGCAGTTGGAGGCCACGGAAGGAGAGTTGTATGGCACTGAAGCTCATCTGGAGGTTAGTTAACACAGTGAGGGAATGAAGGAAGGAAGGAAGGAATGAGGGAATGAAGGAAGGAAGGAATGAAGGAAGGAAGGAATGAGGGAATGAAGGAAGGAAGGAATGAGGGAATGAAGGAAGGAAAGAAGGAAGGAGGGAAAGAAGGAAGGAAGGAATGAGGGAATGAAGGAAGGAAGGAAGGAAGGAGGGAAGGAGGGAAGGAGGGAAGGAAGGAAGGAGGGAATGAAGGAAGGAAAGAAGGAAGGAAGGAGGGAATGAAGGAAGGAAGGAAGGAGGGAAGGAAGGAAGGAGGGAATGAAGGAAGGAAGGAAGGAGGGAAGGAGGGAAGGAAGGAAGGAGGGAATGAAGGAAGGAAAGAAGGAAGGAAGGAGGGAATGAAGGAAGGAAGGAAAGAAGGAAGGAAGGAGGGAATTAAGGAAGGAAGGAAGGAGGGAATGAAGGAAGGAAGGAATGAGGGAATGAAGGAAGGAAGGAAGGAAGGAGAGAATGAAGGAAGGAGGGGTTGGGGGTGCTAGTTCATTCGGAGGATTCCCTGGTCCTGTCTTCCTTCCTCTCTCTCTGTCTCTTTGGGTAGAGAGTGGTGTGTGTGTGTGTCTGTGTAGAGACTTCCTGTCAGCTGACTAACCTAGAGATCCTCGCTCCGGTAAACAACAGGGTTCTCATCTACACACACACACACACACACACACACACACACACACACACACCACACACACACACACACACACACACACACACACACACCCACCCACCCACCCACCCCTATAAACATACACATGTAGGTCTTTAACCAAACCATAGGATGTGTAACTGACCAGCCTGAGAATGTGTGGTGGCAGTGTGCTAATATAATAGAGAAAAACAGAGAAGACATCAATTGGTAAGTGAAGAGAACGATATACCTGTACATAGCGAGAGAGAGAATGAAAGAAAGAGAGGAGAGAGAGAGAGCGAGGATGAGAGAGAAAGAATGAGATAGAGTGAGGGAGAGAGAGGATGAGAGGAAGAGAGAAGAGATGAGAGAGGAGAGAGGAGAAAGAGAGGAGAGAGAGAGAGAGAGAGAGAGCGAGGATGAGAGAGAAAGAATGAGATAGAGGTTGAGAGAGGAGAAAGAGAGGAGAGAGAGAGAGAGAGAGAGAGAGAGCGAGGATGAGAGAGAAAGAATGAGATAGAGGTTGAGAGAGGAGAAAGAGAGGAGAGAGCGAGAGAGAGAGAGGAAGGAAGGAACAGTGGGAGATAAAGATAGATCAACGGTGAGAAAGATAAAGATAGAGAGGAGGGAGATCGTAACTATGTTTCCTGAGGATGTGGTTTTCATTGAGTGAGGGGAGGAGGAGGGTGGATGGGGGAGTGTCTCTGTTACCTTTTGATCCTGACACCTGTGTGTGTGTGTATAAGCGATCAGAATATGTTTGTCTGTGTGACAGTGTGATATATTTTGAGACCTTGTTTTTTGTCGGTCATGTCAACAGAGAAAGAAAAAGGAGAGAGAGAGAGAGGAGGAAATACATAGAAGACGGTAACAACAGTGTCTTCCTGTGAGAAACGTATAATCGTTCTCTGAGTCATACAGTCTTAACATGACCTAATTACAACAGAGAGAGAGAGAGAGAGAGAGAAAGATAGTGGAAAGAGAGAGAGGTAGAGAGAGGAGAGAGAGAGTGGAGAGAGAGAGAGAGAGAGAGAGAGAGAGAGAGAGAGAGAGAAAGATAGAGGGAGAGAGAGAGAGAGAAAGAGAGAGAGAAAAAGAAAGAGAGAGAGAGAGAGAGAGAGAGAGAGAGAGAGAGAGAAAAAAAGAGAGAGACTTGTGCATTGAACAGATATAATGGCCCTGTATCTAAAGGCCAGTTTCAGTGTGTGAGATTTGTTTGCCACTACGTTTTAACTACTTGAGTCCCACTATGTTTTCTCAGTAGCGAAGGTTCTCTAGGTTCTCCTGCTTCTCCAGGTAAGTTTCTACATCAGGGCAACAGATTAAAATGTTTAGATCAGAGAGATGATAATGTTCTGCATTCTGCTCTCTCCTCCCTTCTCTCTCCTCTCTCCTCCCTTCTCTCTCCTCTCTCCTCTCTCCCCCTTCTCTCTCCTCCCTTCTCTCTCCTCTCTCCTCCCTTCTCTCTCCTCTCTCCCCACTTCTCTCTCCTCTCTCCTCTCTCCCCCTTCTCTCTCCTCCCTTCTCTCTCCTCCCTTCTCTCTCCTCTCTCCTCCCTTCTCTCTCCTCCCTCCTCACTTCTCTCTCCTCCCTTCTCTCTCCTCCCTCCTCACTTCTCTCTCCTCCCTTCTCTCTCCTCTCTCCTCCTCCTCACTTCTCTCTCCTCCCTTCTCTCTCCTCCCTTCTCTCTCCTCCCTTCTCTCTCCTCTCTCCTCCCCTTCTCTCTCCTCTCTCCTTTCTCCTCCCTTCTCTCTCCTCCCTCCTCACTTCTCTCTCCTCCCTTCTCTCTTCTCTCTCCTCCCTCCTCACTTCTCTCTCCTCTCTCCTCCCTCCTCACTTCTCTCTCCTCTCTCCTCTCTCCTCCCTTCTCTCTCCTCCCTTCTCTCTTCTCCCTTCTCTCTCCTCACTTCTCTCTCCTCTCTCTCCATCCCTCCCTCTCTGTCCATCCCTTCCTCCCTCTAATTAGGATCCACCATGTCTGCTCCTGCAATCTTAACCACTAGAGGTCCCTCTATCCCAGCACAGAACACACCCAGAGAGACCAGAGACTACCCTATGGCTGAGAGAACACCCCTCCAACCTCCAACTCAACAGCCTTATCAGGACCCATGTTTCCAGCATCACACCCACCTCTCCCACCACTTCCACCCCAGGATCGGGAGCCCCGGTCTGGACCAGACATCTTGCCACCACCCCCTGGAGCTCCAGACTCCCCTGGAGCAATATAGAGGAACTGGAATAGAGGCAGCACCCAGGACCACTCTCCCCGATTCAAGCCCTTATTATGGAGGGAGCAGAGACAGCTACAGGGGTGGTGGAAGAGGTGGTTATGTAGACATCCGTGGACGTAGCAGAGGTGATAACTGTAGTGATGTCGAATGTAGAGATGGTTGTTTTGGAGCGCAGAAAGCTAGCTACTGTAATAGGAGGGTTGCGGATGATGTTGTAAGTCAAGGGGATGATTTCGATAGCCATTTTGAAAGTCAGAGCCTTGCCTATGCTAGCCAGAAGGATGAAGGCTGCGATGGCGATGACAGCAGTGCCAGTGGTAATGGTGGTGGTGATGTTTACCACAGAATAGATGAGGGCTCTAAAAGGGATGATGTCTTTTACAGAACGGATGAAGGCTGTAACAGCAGTAGGGATGATGTTTTCTACAGCAACAGTAGAGATCATAGGTGTGAGGAGAAAACGGACGAGGGGTCTAACACTAGGGATGAGGTCTTTTACAGAATGGACGATAACAGGAATGACGTCTTTCGGAGAACGGATGAAGTCTGTAGTAACAGGGATGATGTGTTCTACAGCAGAGATTATATGTGTGAGGAGAGGGGAGATGGTAACAGTGGTTATAGAGACACCACTACCAGTAGCCATGATGGTGGAAACAACAGAGCTGATCATCTCTATAATGGTAGTGATATCTTTGACGATACAGGAAATAGGGATAGTTTGAGAAAGGTCGATGATTTCGGAGGAGACTGTGATGATTTTGGGGATAAAAGGTCCAATCTGGATCCTCCAGAGGCCCAGTTCAAGCCTGGGTTTTGGGTGAGTCCCTCTCCCCCAGATCAGGGTTCTGTGGCTTGGGAAGACAGTGAGAAGGGAAGGGGGTACCCCAAGGATTGGTCATCTCTGTACTCTTATTCCCAGGCAGCAAGTGGCCCTAGTGGTGGTGGTGGTGTTGGGGTGTACCGGCAAAAACTGGACTCCTTTTCAGAGGCATTCTTCTTCAGACGCAACGTCGCCGGCAACAGAATTCCGAATGGGAATTCCGGAAGTGGGGTCTTAGGATTCGGAGTGGGAGGAGGAAGCAATTCACTCACTGACTCTTCCACTCTCCCTCGTCTTCCTCACCCCTTCCCCTTGCTCCTTAGCCCTCCTCCCTCCCCCCTCCCCCCTCCCAAACTCACCATGACTCCCTCTCTCGGGACAGTTGAACTAACCCAGACCCCAGGGGGGGATTGTAGTGGAACAGTCGAGTTTTACCCCTCCTCTCACCAGCCACTCCACACTTCCCACCCCTCCACCGTCATATGGAAGCTCCCACCCTGTCATTGGCTGCAGCAGTCAGGTGAAGTGGGTGTCGTCGACGGCAACCCCTCAAGCGCTGGCCATGTTTACCGTCAGGAGGCAGTGTTTACGCAGAGACATGTTCACCAGGACTATGAGAATGATACAGGTATGGTGCTGTGTGTTACTGTAAAATCAATATGTTCTAATTTTATGTTCTATCCTGTCTCCTTCTTTACCTTCCTCCCATTTATTATGTTGCTCCCCCCCCCCCCTCTTCTGCTCACAGGTCACTATAGTCTTCAAACTCCGGTACAATCAAACGTTGTCTCTTCCTCGCCCTTTCACCCCTCCCTTCATCCCACCTCTCTTCCCTCCCTTCATCCCACCTCTCTTCCCTCCCTCCACCCCTCCTCTCCTCCATCCCAGCACCCCAGTGGACTGCCACAGCATGGAGCAGCATCCCTAGTGGTGTATAGAGGTACTCCCTTCACTAGTCCGCTCCAGTCTCATAGAGGAGGAGGAGGAGGGCAGAGGGGGGTGGAGCGGATTGGGAGAGGGCTCCACTACACCCCTCTACCTATGCTGAACCCCCAACGCAGGGGAACGGGGCTCCTCTTCTCCCTCATCCCCCCTTCAGCTGGGGAACGAGAGATGGGAAGGATGACTGAAGAGGAGAAGGGATATTTTTTACTTCCGTGAGTATGGATGGACAGAGTAATGAATTCGATTGTGTTCTTCTATTGCTCGTTCTTTTGTTCATTCATTGATTCATTCTCCCAGGTGTATCAACGTGGGTCGAGGGTTCCAGGCTGAGCTGCCATGTTGTTTAGAGAGGGAGGAGGGGTCAGGGGCGTGGCCAGAAGAATCATCATCCAATGAGGAGTTGCTCTGGAAACCTTGGGAGGAGCTTCAGAGGAGTTCTGTAATTCAGGAAAAAGGTAAGAAGAACCATTCAAGCCTACTTCCTTAACATTCAATCCTACTTCCTTAACATTCAAATCTACTTCCTTAACATTCAAATCTACTTCCTTAACATTCGAATCTACTTCCTTAACATTCGAATCTACTTCCTTAACATGTACCTGAAAATCTTGGTTAAGTGACATCAATATGGTCTATGTCAGGAGTATTCAACTCTACGAGGTCCAGAGCCTGCTGGTTTTATCTTCTACCTGATAATGAATTGCACCCACGTGGTGTCCCAGGTCAAAATCAGTCCCTGATTAGAGGGGAACAATTACAAAACCAGTGGAACTGGCTTCCTGGTCCAGAGTTGAGTTTGAGGGGTCTATGTTTTATACTGAATGAGTCTCAGGCTGATCCGAGATTAAAACCCTACTGTGGTATTTTTCATTCACACTTCTCTGATTCTTCCGCTCTCCCATTCTCAGTGGAGGCAGTGTTGTCTTTGTGTAGTTCTAGCTGTCTACCAGGAGGGGGCAGCAACACAGAGCTGGCTCTACATTGTCTCTACCTCTGTCATGGAGATACACTGGTGAGGAAGGAGGAACCATTCTTTCATTCATTTATTCATTTATTCATTCATTCATTTATTCTTTCATTCATTCATTCATTTATTCATTTGTTCATTCATTCATTTATTCTTTCATTTATTCATTTATTCATTCATTCATTCTTTCATTCATTTGTTCATTCATTCATTTATTATTTTATTTATTCATTTATTCATTCATTCATTTATTCATTCATTTGTTCATTCATTCATTTGTACATTTGTTCATTCACTCATTTATTTATTTATTCATTCATTCATTCTTTCATTCATTTATTCATTCATTCATTTATTTATGTATCATTTAGTTTACTTCGGTTCAAAGATCACTCTGTTCCTCATTTCTATTTTCCTATACTTCATCTTTCTTTCTTCCTCTGTCATCCCTCTCTCCCAGGCCACGTTGGAGAGATTGTTCTTCTCGAACCCATCAACAGCAGTAGACTACCATTACGCTGGTAACCCTTGACCCCTTCATCCCTAACCTTTAACCTATACATCTCCCCTCGTCAACATATCCCGTGCCTTCTCTGCTGATTCCTCCAACGCTAACTAAAATATGTGTGTAAGCCTACTGTAAGTCAGTTCACCTTTGAGTTGGTACCTGACTCTAGAAAGGGAGTCACAGAAGTCACCTGTTTCCTGACCTCCATGCTTTCAGTACTGTAGTATAGACCCACTATAGACCCACTATATAGTACTGTAGTATAGACCCACTATATAGTACTGTAGTATAGACCCACTATACAGTCCTGTAGTATAGACCCACTATATAGTACTGTAGTATAGACCAACTTTACAGTACTGCAGTATAGACCCACTATACAGTACTGTAGTATAGACCCACTATATAGTACTGTAGTATAGACTCACTATATAGTACTGTACTGTAGTATAGACCCACTATACAGTACAGTACTGTAGTATATACCCACTATATAGTACTGTAGTATAGACTCACTATATAGTACTGTACTGTAGTATAGACCCACTATACAGTACAGTACTGTAGTATATACCCAATATATAGTACTGTAGTATAGTCCCACTATACAGTACTGTACTGTAATATGGACCCACCAAACAGTACTGAACTGTAGTCTAGACCCACTATATAGTACTGTAGTATAGACCTGCTATACAGTACTGTACTGTAGTATAGACCTACTATACAGTACTATAGTCTAGACCCACTATACAGTACTGTAGTATAGACCCACTATACAGTACAGTACTGTAGTCTAGACCCACTATACAGTACTGTAGTCTAAACCCACTATATAGTACTGTAGTATAGACCCACTATACAGTACTGTAGTATAGACCCACTATACAGTACTGTAGTCTAGACCCACTATACAGTACTGTAGTGTAGACCCACTATACAGTACTGTACTGTAGTATAGACCCACTATACAGTACAGTACTGTAGTACAGACCCACTATATAGTACTGTAGTATAGACCCACTATACAGTACTGTAGTCTAGACCCACTATACAGTACTGTAGTATAGACCCACTATACAGTACTGTAGTCTAGACCCACTATACAGTACTGTAGTATAGACCCACAATACAGTGGGTAAGTTAAGTTCATCTTTGTCTCAGTAACAGAGCAAATCGTTGTCAGTTCATCGTTGTCTCAGTAACAGAACAAATCGTTGTCAGTTCATCTTTGTCTCAGTAACAGAGCAAATCGTTGTCAGTTCATCGTTGTCTCAGTAACAGAACAAATCATTGTCAGTTCATCTTTGTCTCAGTAACAGAACAAATCGTTGTCAGTTCATCGTTGTCTCAGTAACAGAACAAATCGTTGTCAGTTCATCTTTGTCTCAGTAACAGAACAAATCGTTGTCAGTTCATCGTTGTCTCAGTAACAGAACAAATCGTTGTCAATTCATCGTTGTCTCAGTAACAGAACAAATCGTTGTCAGCCAAACACATAAAAAAAAGGTCCTGGTGATTGAACCTGGAAACCTCATCTATCAGAGACATCCCTGCTTTTCGCTACTTAGACCAGGAGTGCTGTTTTAAACAGTGTGTATTAGGTTATTAGTTGACTGCAATGTGTGTGTCAGAGCAGGTTCCACATGAATCACGCGACCTAACCCCAACCCACAACATCCACACACATCACACAAACCACCCTGCTATTAATACTGTAATTAGAGAGAAACCTTTGATATTTTCATTATTCTCTCTCTGTCTCTCTCTCTCTCTCTCTCTCTCTCTCTCTCTCTCTCTCTCTCTCTCTCTCTCTCTCTCTCTCTCTCTCTCTCTCTCTCTCTCTCTCTCTACTATAGGTAGTGATGTATGGCAGCAGACTGAGAGGTCTCTGTTCAGTAAAGCGTTGACGACCCACGGCAAAGACTTCTCTCTCATCCAGCAAATGGTTTAAGTTCAACTTTCATATCGTTCCGTACTGATTCCTCCATCTGTTGTATGTACCAAGGCATTTATGTTTACCTACTCACGCCTGTGTGTGTGTGTGTGTGTTGCAGGTGCAGACTAAGTGTGTGTCTCAGTGTGTGGAGTTCTACTATCTCTCCAAGAAACTTCCTGACGAACAGAGAAACAGAGGGAGCAGGAACGAGGGACGGAGGAACGGGCGAGTGTAAGGAAGAGTGCACTGTTGGGACCCTGTTACGATCTCTGTCATTTTTTGTTGTTGTTGTCTCATTTCATGTCCTTCTATTTGTCCCTCCCTCCCTCCCTCCCTCCCTCCCTCCCTCCCTCCTCTCTCTCTTTCTATTTGTCCCTCTGTCCATCCATCTCTTTCTCTCTGCTGTCAACCCTTACGTGCGATGCCTTCTGGTCTTTGGTGAAATTATTAGGAACAGCTGACAAATCTCTAGATCATCTTCTGATTTGCTGAGTCGTGTTCTATTGAGGCTCACGGTCAGAATGTCTCCTTCTGGAGAGATTCTATGGTACTCAGATATCCTATTACAGGTGGTGTCCCTCCCTACACCGATGGAACGGGAGGTACCAGTCCCATCATTGGCTACCAGCTTCCCCTGTAAGCAGTGTGGAAAGTGAGTTTTCCCAACCCGATGATTAAACGATCGAAACACCCTGCCTGAGTTTGAATATCCATCTTTGGCCACATATTGTAATTAAAAAAAACAAAAAATCTTTCTTCATCTCTTTCTTGCCCTCCCTCCCGCCCTCTCTCTAGGATGTTCTATAAGATAAAGAGTCGTAACGCCCATATGAAGATCCATAGGCAGCAGCAGGATAACTGGAGACAACCCCCAGGCCTCGGCATCAACCTAGCCCAGAACGTCACCCCTAACCTGGGCACCAATCTACCCCAGCGCCAGGCTTCAGGTCGGGCCTACCTCCCAGGCCCCATCAACAACAACAGCAACCACCACATTGGTGGTGCTCACACCATCATCAACAACAACATCAGCGTTCCAAACATTCCAAACACCAATACCGTAACCAATAGCAACGGTGTCAGTGTCATCGACTCCACCCCTAATCAGAGAGGACACGCCCCCCTTCTCTCTGTCCAGCAATCGTGGGACTTGTTTCAGTTGAACTCTGATCCTACGGCAGGGTTCTACTATGACCCGGAAGTGAAAGGAGCCCTGGGGGGTCACGGTGGGAGGGGTGAAAGGTCAAGTCCTCTGGCAGTAGAGTTCTGGAATCAGAATGAATAGAACAGGACTACATTCACATTTTGCACCATCAAAAGCATTTAAAATATAGTGAGAAATCTGTAAATGATATGTAATACGTATTTAAATGTTTTGAATTTAAATTTTTATTAAAATGGATTTTTGTATCTCTCTTGATCCACCTTTTACATTCCCGCTCACACTCAAAAACAGACATCCAACTTACCAACCAACCAACCCGTTCTCCATCCTGTGCCTAAACGGGTACATATTGACATACAGTACCAGTCAAAACCTTGGACACACCTACTCATTCAATGTTTTTTCTTTATTTGTACTATTTTCTACATTGTAGAATAATAGTGAAGACATCAAAACTATGAAATAACACATGTGGAATCATATAGTGACCCCTAAAAAGTGTTAAACATTTGAGATTCTTCAAAGTAGCCTCCCTTTGCCTTGATGACAGCTTTGTACACTCAAACAACAGTCCATCATTACTTTAAGACATGAAGGTCAGTCAATTTGGAAAATTACAAGAACTTTGAAAGTTTCTTCATGTGCAGTCGCAAAAACCATCAAGTGCCATGATGAAACTGGCTCTCATGAGGACCCGCCACAGGAAAGGAAGACCCAGAGTTACCTCTGCTGCAGAGGATAAGTTCATTAGAGTCACCAGCCTCAGAAATTGCAGCCCAAATAAATGTTTCACAAAGTTCAAGTAACAGACTCAGACTCT
>NC_042964.1:2506759-2521759 GCF_901001165.1 Salmo trutta | reverse complement strand
ACACACACACACACACACACACACACACACACACACACACACTTCAATAGTTATTTGATTGACAGCAGTGCTATTGAAGACTGGGTATTACTGATGTAATGGATATTCACCACTCTAGAAAAAACAATAAGGTCTTGATTACAATTCATACTTTCATTGGAAGTAGTGTGTGTGTGTGTGTGCGTGTGTGTGCGATGTTGATCATTTAGTTGATGGCTGTTTTGTATCTGTATTGAAAGAGCCTTTTTATCCATATTGGCTGGACATTAAGCTGGATTGATTGTATATTTAACATTGTACATAAAGTATTATAGCTTATGAACAGGGTAAAGTTGAGAATGATAACCATTTAAATTCTCTCTCTCACACACACAGGAAATGCAGCTCTGTCTCTACCTCTCCCCTGGAGCAGTGTGAGCACAGCCTGTCCTCCCTGGACAGCCAGGTTTGTCTGTGACGACCGGTCTCTATAGCCAGACTGTCCTCTCTGGGCAGCCAGGTTTGTCTGTGACGACCGGTCTCTATAGCCAGACTGTCCTTTCTGGGCAGCCAGGTTTGTCTGTGACGACCGGTCTCTATAGCCAGACTGTCCTCTCTGGGCAGCCAGGTTTGTCTGTGACGACCGGTCTCTATAGCCAGACTGTCCTCTCTGGGCAGCCAGGTTTGTCTGTGACGACCGGTCTCTATAGCCAGACTGTCCTCTCTGGGCAGCCAGGTTTGTCTGTGACGACCGGTCTCTATAGCCAGACTGTCCTCTCTGGGCAGCCAGGTTTGTCTGTGACGACCGGTCTCTATAGCCAGACTGTCCTCTCTGGGCAGCCAGGTTTGTCTGTGACGACCGGTCTCTATAGCCAGACTGTCCTCTCTGGGCAGCCAGGTTTGTCTGTGACGACCGGTCTCTATAGCCAGACTGTCCTCTCTGGGCAGCCAGGTTGGTATGTGACGACCAGTCTCTATAGCCAGACAGACTGTCCTCTCTGGGCAGCCAGGTTTGTCTGTGATGACTGGTCTCTATAGCCAGACTGTCCTCTCTGGGCAGCCAGGTTGGTATGTGACGACCAGTCTCTATAGCCAGACAGACTGTCCTCTCTGGGCAGCCAGGTTTGTCTGTGACGACCGGTCTCTATAGCCAGACTGTCCTCTCTGGGCAGCCAGGTTGGTATGTGACGACCAGTCTCTATAGCCAGACAGACTGTCCTCTCTGGGCAGCCAGGTTTGTCTGTGACGACCGGTCTCTATAGCCAGACTGTCCTCTCTGGGCAGCCAGGTTTGTCTGTGACGACCGGTCTCTATAGCCAGACTGTCCTCTCTGGGCAGCCAGACTGTCCTCTCTGGGCAGCCAGGTTTGTCTGTGATGACTGGTCTCTATAGCCAGACTGTCCTCTCTGGGCAGCCAGGTTTGTCTGTGATGACCGGTCTCTATAGCCAGACTGTCCTCTCTGGGCAGCCAGACTGTCCTCTCTGGGCAGCCAGGTTTGTCTGTGATGACTGGTCTCTATAGCCAGACTGTCCTCTCTGGGCAGCCAGGTTGGTATGTGACGACCAGTCTCTATAGCCAGACAGACTGTCCTCTCTGGGCAGCCAGGTTTGTCTGTGACGACCGGTCTCTATAGCCAGACTGTCCTCTCTGGGCAGCCAGGTTTGTCTGTGACGACCGGTCTCTATAGCCAGACTGTCCTCTCTGGGCAGCCAGACTGTCCTCTCTGGGCAGCCAGGTTTGTCTGTGATGACTGGTCTCTATAGCCAGACTGTCCTCTCTGGGCAGCCAGGTTTGTCTGTGATGACCGGTCTCTATAGCCAGACTGTCCTCTCTGGGCAGCCAGACTGTCCTCTCTGGGCAGCCAGGTTTGTCTGTGATGACCGGAGTCTATATCCAGACTGTCCTCTCTGGGCAGCCAGACTGTCCTCTCTGGGCAGCCAGGTTTGTCTGTGATGACTGGTCTCTATAGCCAGACTGTCCTCTCTGGGCAGCCAGGTTTGTCTGTGATGACCGGTCTCTATAGCCAGACTGTCCTCTCTGGGCAGCCAGACTGTCCTCTCTGGGCAGCCAGGTTTGTCTGTGATGACTGGTCTCTATAGCCAGACTGTCCTCTCTGGGCAGCCAGGTTTGTCTGTGATGACTGGTCTCTATAGCCAGACTGTCCTCTCTGGGCAGCCAGGTTTGTCTGTGATGACCGGTCTCTATATCCAGACTGTCCTCTCTGGGCAGCCAGACTGTCCTCTCTGGGCAGCCAGGTTTATCTGTGATGACTGGTCTCTATAGCCAGACTGTCCTCTCTGGGCAGCCAGGTTTGTCTGTGATGACTGGTCTCTATAGCCAGACTGTCCTCTCTGGGCAGCCAGGTTTGTCTGTGATGACTGGTCTCTATAGCCAGACTGTCCTCTCTGGGCAGCCAGGTTTGTCTGTGATGACCAGTCTCTATAGCCAGACTGTCCTCTCTGGGCAGCCAGGTTTGTCTGTGATGACTGGTCTCTATAGCCAGACTGTCCTCTCTGGGCAGCCAGGTTTGTCTGTGATGACTGGTCTCTATAGCCAGACTGTCCTCTCTGGACAGCCAGGTTTGTCTGTGATGACTGGTCTCTATAGCCAGACTGTCCTCTCTGGACAGCCAGGTTTGTCTGTGATGACCTGTCTCTATAGCCAGACTGTCCTCTCTGGACAGCCAGGTTTGTCTGTGATGACTGGTCTCTATAGCCAGACTGTCGTCTCTGGGCAGCCAGGTTTGTCTGTGACGACCTGTCTCTATAGCCAGACTGTCCTCTCTGGGCAGCCAGGTTTGTCTGTGATGACTGGTCTCTATAGCCAGACTGTCCTCTCTGGACAGCCAGGTTTGTCTGTGATGACTGGTCTCTATAGCCAGACTGTCCTCTCTGGGCAGCCAGGTTTGTCTGTGATGACCAGTCTCTATAGCCAGACTGTCCTCTCTGGGCAGCCAGGTTTGTCTGTGATGACCGGTCTCTATAGCCAGACTGTCCTCTCTGGGCAGCCAGGTTGGTCTGTGATGACCGGTCTCTATAGCCAGACTGTCCTCTCTGGGCAGCCAGGTTTGTCTGTGATGACTGGTCTCTATAGCCAGACTGTCCTCTCTGGGCAGCCAGGTTTGTCTGTGATGACTGGTCTCTATAGCCAGACTGTCCTCTCTGGGCAGCCAGGTTTGTCTGTGATGACTGGTCTCTATAGCCAGACTGTCCTCTCTGGACAGCCAGGTTGGTCTGTGATGACCAGTCTCTATAGCCAGACTGTCCTCTCTGGGCAGCCAGGTTTGTCTGTGATGACTGGTCTCTATAGCCAGACTGTCCTCTCTGGACAGCCAGGTTTATCTGTGATGACTGGTCTCTATAGCCAGACTGTCCTCTCTGGGCAGCCAGGTTTGTCTGTGATGACTGGTCTCTATAGCCAGACTGTCCTCTCTGGGCAGCCAGGTTTGTCTGTGATGACTGGTCTCTATAGCCAGACTGTCCTCTCTGGGCAGCCAGGTTTGTCTGTGATGACTGGTCTCTATAGCCAGACTGTCCTCTCTGGACAGCCAGGTTTGTCTGTGATGACCGGTCTCTATAGCCAGACTGTCCTCTCTCTATAGCCAGACTGTCCTCTCTCTATATCCAGACTGTGCTCTCTCTATAGCCAGACTGTCCTCTCTGGACAGCCAGGTTTGTCTGTGATGACTGGTCTCTATAGCCAGACTGTCCTCTCTGGACAGCCAGGTTTGTCTGTGATGACCGGTCTCTATAGCCAGACTGTCCTCTCTGGGCAGCCAGGTTTGTCTGTGATGACCTGTCTCTATAGCCAGACTGAGCTCTCTGAGTCTGTACCTAGTCAGTGTTTTCCTCAGTTTTCTATCAGTCCAGTGGTCAGATAGTCTGCCACCATGTACTGTCTGTTTAGAGACAAATAGCATTGAAGTTCACTTAGATTTTTTTGTGGTGTCTTTCCAATAGGTGATATATTTTTCTTTTTGTTTTGTGCTGATTTGGTTGGGCCAGATTTTCTGAGTGCTGTCCTGAGGCTCTATGGGTTGGTTTGGGTTTGTGAACTGAGCCTCAGAACCAGCTGGCTGATGGGACTCTTCTCTGGTTTCATCTCTTGACATTGTAGAGCTGTGTGATGAAATGTTTTGGGGTAACTTGTTTTTAAACGGTTGTAAAATTTGATGGCTCTTTTTTCTATTCGAATGAGAAAGGGTTAATGGCCCAATTCTGCTCTACATGTGTTATTTGGAGTTTTTCTTTGCACTTGCAATACAGTCTTGCAAAACTCTGCATGCAGTATTTCAATTGGATGTTTGTCCCATTTGGTGAATTCATTATTAGAGAGTCGACCCCATTCTTCACTGCCATATAGAGCAATTGGTTCTATAACCGATTGGAACATTTTGAGCCAGATTCTAATTGGAATTTCGATTTTAATGTTCCTTTTAATGTCATAGAATGCTCTTCTTGCTTTGTCTCTCAGCTCATTCACAGCCATGTGAAAGCTACCTGTGTTGCTGATATTTAGTCCTAGATAAGTGTAGTTTTTGGTGAGTTCTAACTGAACTGTGTCCAAATAGAATTTATATTTGTCATCCTGATTTCCGGACCTTTTTTGGAATATCATTATATTTGTTTTTTTTTAGGTTAATGGTCAGAGCCCAGGTCTGACAGAACCTGTGAAGACGGTCTAGGTGCTGCTGTAACCCCTCTTTAGTGGGAGACAGCAGCACCAGGTCATCTGTCTACAGCAGACCCTCTTTAGTGGGAGACAGTAGCACCAGGTCATCTGCGTACAGCAGACCCTCTTTAGTGGGAGACAGCAGCACCAGGTCATCTGTCTACAGCAGACCCTCTTTAGTGGGAGACAGCAGCACCAGGTCATCTGTCTACAGCAGACCCTCTTTAGTGGGAGACAGCAGCACCAGGTCATCTGTCTACAGCAGACCCTCTTTAGTGGGAGACAGCAGCACCAGGTCATCTGCGTACAGCAGACCCTCTTTAGTGGGAGACAGCAGCACCAGGTCATCTGTCTACAGCAGACCCTCTTTAGTGGGAGACAGCAGCACCAGGTCATCTGTCTACAGCAGACCCTCTTTAGTGGGAGACAGCAGCACCAGGTCATCTGCGTACAGCAGACACTTGATTTCAGTGTTGTGTAGGGTGATACCAGGTGCTTCCGATTCTTCTAATGTTTTTGCCAATTCATGAATGCAGATGTTAAATAGTGTTGGACTTTTTGGGCAGCCCTGTTTCACTCCCTATCCATGAGAGAAGACGTCTGTTTGCTTGTTGCCAATTTTAACAGCACATTTCTTTTTAGTGTACATTGATTTAATAACATCATATGTTTTCTCTCCAATACCACTTTCTATTAGTTTATAAAAAAGACCTTTGTGCCAAATTGATTCAAATGCTTTCTTGAAATCTACAAAACACAAATAGATTTTGCCTTTGTTTACTTGTTCCTCAGTTAGTGTGTGGAAATGTGGTCTGTTGTACGATATGTTTTTAGAAATCCAATCTGGCTTCTGCTCAGGACGTTGTGTTCATCAAGGAAATGATGTAGTCTGCTATTTATAATACTGCAGAAAATATTTTCCAAGTTGCTGTTAACGCAAATTCCTCTGTAATTATTTGGGTCAAATTTGTCTCCATTTTTATAGATTGGTGTGATCAATCCCTGGTTCCAAATATCGGGGAAAATACCTGCAGTGAGGATAATGTTGAAGAGTTTGAGTTTAGCCAATTTGAATTTGTGGTCTGTATATGTGATCATTTCATTTAAAATACCATCAGCACCACAGGCCTTGTTGGGTTGGAGAGTGCGTCGTTTTTCCAATAATTCCTCTTCTGTAATCAGAGTATCCACAGGATTCTGATAGTCTTTGACTGCTGATTCAAGGATTTGTAATTTTTCTTGTATATCTTTTTGTTCTGGGCTCTTTGTTATATTACTGTAGAGGTTTGCAAAGTGATTTCTCCACATATCCCCATTTTGGATAGCCAATTCCTCCTGATGAGGTTTGTTTAATTTATTCCAATTCTCCCAGAAGTGGTTTGATTCTATGGATTCCTCAATTACATCCAGCTGTTTTCTAATGTGCTTTTCCTTTATTGTTCTTAGGGGGTGTTTGTATTGCTTTAGTGTTTCCCCATATTGAAGGCGTATAATTTTGTTGTCTGGTCTCTCTCCCTCCCTCCCTCCCTCCGGAGAATGGTGTAGAAGCTATTTACCCAGGTTATGGATTTCTATCTGAGAGTCTTTGCTCAGATCTGTGTTGATGAAAGTGTCCGGTTCATCCTCCCCACAAGATGGGGGACAAAGTGTTGGCTCGCTCCATGGCTATCAGCGCTGGTATGGTCCTCCTGCTGGCCTGCTGGCCTTCAACTAACACAAAACATTGTTGTTCATTTAAACATCAGCTATCTGAGCAGCTAAACGATCGCTGCAGCTGTACATAGTCCATCTGTAAATAGCCCACCCAATCTACCTACCTCATCCCCATACTGTTTTTATTAACTTTTCTGCTCTTTTGCACACCAGTATCACTACTTGCATATCATCATCTGCTCATCATCATCTGCTCATCTATCACTCCAGTGTTAATCTGCTAAACTGTAATTACTTCACTACTATGGCCTATTTATTGCCTTACCTCCTCACGCCATTTGCACACACTGTATATAGACTTTTTTTTCTATTGTGTTATTGACTGTACGCTTGTTTACTCCATGTGTAACTCTGTGTTGTTTGTGTCACACTGCTTTGCTTTATCTTGGCCAGGCCGCAGTTGTAAATGAGAACTTGTTCTCAACTAGCTTACCTGGTTAAATAAAGGTGAAATTATAAAAAATGTAGTCTGTCTACATTTTTACATCAATGGACTCGATCACAAGTATTAACAAGGCAACAGTAAAAATGTCGTCCCTCACGAATGATGTAGCGTCCCCCCCAACCTTTGGCCAATCAGTATAATAATAATTTTGTAAACGCTGGATCTCTATGTGTCATGGGCGTCGTAAGGATTGGACCAAGGCGCAGCGGGTAAAGTGCTCATCTTCTTAATTTATTAAAGAAAACACATAAACAAACGACGAAAACAGTTCCATAAGGCTCCCAGGCTATACAGAAAATAACCACCCACAAAACACAAGTGAAACAAACCTCAACTAAATATGGCCTCCAATTAGAGGCAACGACAACCAGCTTCCTCTAATTGGAGGTCCTACCAAAAACCCTACATAGAAATAGAAAACATAGAACATAAACCAAAAACACCGAAACACACAAAACAAACACCCCCTGCCATGCCCTGACCAAACTACAATGACAAATAACCCCTTTTACTGGTCAGGATGTGACAGTACCCCCCACCCAAAGGTGTAGACCCCGAATGCACCTCAAAAACAAAACCCCCACAAAAACAACCCCAAACTTAAAGGGAGGGAAGGGATGGTGGCCACCGTCAACGACGGTCCCTGTGCTACACCCCCCCTTCCCAATCCTCCCACTACGGAGGTGGCTCTGGCTCTGGGCATAGCTCCCGTTCAGAAGACTCTAGGCTGGGAGCGTCGCTGGAGCCTCCTGGCTGAGGAGCGTCGCTGGAGGCTCCTGCCTGAGGGGCGTTGCTGGAGACTCCGGGCTGAGGGGTGTCGCTGGAGACTCCTGGCTGAGGAGCGTCGCTGGAGGCTCAGGGCTGAGGAGCGTCGCTGGAGGCTCAGGGCTGAGGAGCGTCGCTGGAGGCTCAGGGCTGAGGAGCGTCGCTGGAGGCTCAGGGCTGAGGAGCATCGCTGGAGGCCTCCTGTGTGGAGCTGGGACCGGTCTCCCCGGACTGGGGATTAGGTGCGCAGAGCAGGCACGGGGCACACTGGGCCGTGGAGGCGCACCAGCGGTCTGGCTGAGTGGTCACTGTAGCCTTGCACGGGCGGAGCGCTGGCACAGGGCGAACTGGGCTGTGCTGGAGAGTGAGGGCTGCCGTGCGTAGAGCAGGCGCAGGGTAAGCTGGACCGAGGAGACGCACTGATGGCCAGATGCGCTGCGCCGGCGCACTTCTCCCTGGCTGCCGGCCAACTCTCGCCCGGCAACGCTGCGGAGCCCTTATTGGCCGCACCGGACTGTGCGTGCATATGGGCGACACCGTGCGCTGCCTTAATCGACATCCACAGCACCAGAGGAACAGTGGGTTAACTGCCTTGCTCAGGGGCAGAACGACAGATTTTTACCCTGTCAGCACGGGGATTCGATCCAGTAATCTTTTAGCTTATTATTATGCGGCTGGGTGACCCTAGTTGGTCCTCAAATCCGACAGCTCTCACAGTCTGTAAGAATTCAACGTTCATCGATGTTTGTGAAAAGTCAAATTTAAAAGTTGTTGAAAATGTGAAATTACGAAATGTTTAAGGAAAAAGTTTAGGCATGAACTCTGAATGGTTAAAGTAAGGGTTAAAACAAAAAATCTCAAAAACAACTCTCAAATCACTGAATTCGAAATTGCAGGTACCCCATCCACCATCCCTGTCCACAGCACACTAGCAAAACTGGATCCTACTTGAAGGTAACAGCGCTCACTGTCGCCCCTAGTGGCCGGGTTCCACATCATCTCCCAACATCTTCAGACGGATATCAAATACTGACTTCTACCGTGGGTGACCTCGCTGGGTGACTAGAGCGCTTTCTGAGGACGAGTCATAAGGGTGGTAAAGAGTAAGAGGTGGAGGATTGACACACACACACACACACACACGTTTTCCTGTTATCTTTAAAGCAGTGGAGAATGAGGGATGGGGCTGTTAGCGAGAATGGTGTGTGTGTGTGTGTGTGTGTGTCTGGGGCCATGGAGTCCATGCATTAATTTCTAATTTAGCTAACACTCACACACACACACTCCGCTCTCGTAAACTGTCAGTGTGATCACTAGCAGAGAGAAGAGTGTGATTGGCTAATCAACCAGGAAGATAACAATGTCTTCTAATCTGATGGAGAGAACGAGGAGGACGGGTAGTAAACGAAAAGATTGATCCAGAGGGAGAGGGGGAGAGAGAGAGAGAGAGAGAGAGAGAGAGGGGGAGAGAGAGAGAGAGGGAGAAGCAGGTACAGGGAGTAAACCCTTTAATATAGATAGACATGCAACAGAACAAGAACGGCGTCTAGACATAAACACGACACCACAAACAATGTTACTGCAGGGAGCAACACAGAGGAGACATAGATACAGGGAGTCCAGGTGGGTCCAATGTTACTGTAGGGAGCAACACAGAGGAGGAGACATAGATACCGTCCAGGTGGGTCCAATGTTACTGCAGGGAGCAACACAGAGGAGGAGACATAGATACAGGAAGTCCAGGTGGGTCCAATGTTACTGCAGGGAGCAACACAGAGGAGGAGACAGATACAGGGAGTCCAGGTGAGTCCAATGTTACTGCAGGGAGCAACACAGAGAAGGAGACATAGATACAGGGAGTCCAGGTGGGTCCAATGTTACTGCAGGGAGCAACACAGAGGAGGAGACATAGATACAGGAAGTCCAGGTGGGTCCAATGTTACTGTAGGGAGCAACACAGAGGAGACATAGATACAGGGAGTCCAGGTGGGTCCAATGTTACTGTAGGGAGCAACACAGAGGAGACATAGATACAGGAAGTCCAGGTGGGTCCAATGTTACTGCAGGGAGCAACACAGAGGAGGAGACAGATACAGGGAGTCCAGGTGAGTCCAATGTTACTGCAGGGAGCAACACAGAGGAGGAGACATAGATACAGGAAGTCCAGGTGGGTCCAATGTTACTGCAGGGAGCAACACAGAGGAGGAGACATAGATACAGGGAGTCCAGGTGGGTCCAATGTTACTGTAGGGAGCAACACAGAGGAGGAGACATAGATACAGGAAGTCCAGGTGGGTCCAATGTTACTGCAGGGAGCAACACAGAGGAGGAGACATAGATACAGGAAGTCCAGGTGGGTCCAATGTTACTGTAGGGAGCAACACAGAGGAGGAGACAGATACAGGGAGTCCAGGTGGGTCCAATGTTACTGCAGGGAGCAACACAGAGGAGGAGACAGATACAGGAAGTCCAGGTGGGTCCAATGTTACTGCAGGGAGCAACACAGAGGAGGAGACAGATACAGGAAGTCCAGGTGGGTCCAATGTTACTGCAGGGAGCAACACAGAGGAGGAGACAGATACAGGAAGTCCAGGTTGGTCCAATGTTACTGCAGGGAGCAACACAGAGGAGGAGACATAGATACAGGAAGTCCAGGTGGGTCCAATGTTACTGCAGGGAGCAACACAGAGGAGACATAGATACAGGAAGTCCAGGTGGGTCCAATGTTACTGCAGGGAGCAACACAGAGGAGGAGACAGATACAGGGAGTCCAGGTGAGTCCAATGTTACTGCAGGGAGCAACACAGAGGAGGAGACATAGATACAGGGAGTCCAGGTGAGTCCAATGAGCTGCTCGTAATGATGGTAACAGGTACGTATGATGACGGGTAGCCTGGCGTCCTCGAGCGCCAGAGATGGGGAGCGGGAGCAGACGTGACAGAAAGTATTGTATTTTAGATAACTTATGTCATGAGTTGATATGTGGATTGACTGATTGATTAATTGGTTGACAGTCAGTCGGAGTCACTAAATGACTGTCTGATTGACTGACTCTTGTAGGCTCGGCCCTAATCTATGCGTTCTCTGTCACATGGAATTGCATGACAAATGGTCCAGGAAGACAAGGAAACTACCATAAAGGCCTAATTGGTAGGGTGCTGCAGAGATGGTTGTCCTTCTGGAAGGTTCTCCCATCTCCACAGAGGAACTCTAAAGCTCTGTCAGAGTGACCATCGGGTTCTTGGTCACTTCTGTGACCAAGGCCCTTCTCCCCAAATTGCTCAGTTTGGCCTCGGCGGCCAGCTCTAGGAAGAGTCTTGGTGGTTCCAAATTTCTTCCATTTCAGAATGATGGAGGCCACTGTGTTATTCGGGACCTTCAATGCTGCAGAAATGTTTTGGTAACCTTCCCCAGATCTGTGCCTCGACACAATCCTGTCTCTGAGCTCTATGGACAATTCCTTCGACCTCATGGCTTGGTTTTTGCTCTGACATGCACTGTCAACTGTGGGACCTTATATAGACAGGTGTGTGCCTTTCCAAATCATGTCCAATCCAATTGAATTTACCACAGATGGACTCCAATCAAGTTGTAGAAACATCTCAAGGATGATCAATGGAAACAGGATACACCTGAACTCAATTTAGAGTATTTTAACAGAGTTGTCTGAATTATTTTTTATAGATTTACCAACATTTCTAAAAACCTGTTTTCACTTCCTCATTATGGGGTATTTTGTGCATAGAGTGGTGAGAAAAAATGACTAATTTAATCCATTTTATAATAAGGCTGTAACTTAACAAAATGTGATAAAATTCAAAGGATCTGAAATACTTTCCCATTTGCACTGAAATACACTTAGAATTCCACTCAGACATTTCCTCATTCCCTAATAAGGACATTCTTACTAAGGATTCTGTCTCTGATGCTTCTACATTGCATTCGCAAATTAACATTTTATTTTTGTCTAGTTGTAAAATCTGTTTATTTGACTCTCAGTCAGTCAGTCAGTGAGTAAATAAATCAGTCAGTCAGTCAGTTAGACAGTCAGTCAGTCAGACAGTAATTTTATCAGTCAGTCAGTCAGTCAGACAGTAATTAAACCAGTCAGACAGTAATTCAATCAATCAGTCAGTCAGACAGTCAGTCAGTCAGTCAGTTAGAAAGTAATTCAGTCAGTCAGTCAGACAGACAGTAATTAAATCAGTCAGTCAGTCAGTCAGTCAGTCAGTTAGACAGTAATTCAATCAGTCAGTCAGTCAGACAGTAATTCAATCAGTCAGTCAGAAAGTCAGTCAGACAGTAATTCAATCAAACAGTCAGTCAGTTAGACAGTCAGTCAGTCAGACAGTAATTCAATCAGACAGTCAGAAAGTCAGTCAGACAGTAATTCAATCAAACAGTCAGTCAGTCAGTAATTCAATCAGTCAGTCAGTCAGTCAGACAGTCAGTCAGTCAGACAGTAATTCAATCAGACAGTCAGTCAGTCAGTCAGTCAGACAGTCAGTCAGACAGTAATTCAATCAGACAGTCAGTCAGTCAGACAGTCAGTCAGTCAGACAGTCAGTCAGACAGTAATTCAATCAGTCAGTCAGTCAGTCAGTCAGTCAGTCAGTCAGTCAGTCAGACAGTAATTCAATCAGTCAGTCAGTCAGTCAGTCAGTCAGTAATTCAATCAGTCAGTCAGACAGTCAGTCAGACAGCAATTCAATCAGACAGTCAGTCAGACAGTAATTCAATCAGTCAGTCAGAAAGTCAGTCAGACAGTAATTCAATCAAACAGTCAGTCAGTCAGTTAGACAGTCAGTCAGTCAGACAGTAATTCAATCAGACAGTCAGAAAGTCAGTCAGACAGTAATTCAATCAAACAGTCAGTCAGACAGTAATTCAATCAGTCAGTCAGTCAGTCAGTCAGACAGTAATTCAATCAGACAGTAATTCAATCAATCAGTCAGTCAGTCAGTCAGTCAGTCAGACAGACAGTCAGACAGACAGACAGACAGACAAACAGACAGACAGACAGACAGACAGACAGACAGACAGACAGACAGACAGACAGACAGACAGAGTGACTGAATGACTGTCAACCAGTATGTTCTAAATTTAAAAAAAAAATCTAATTTTGTCCTTTAGACAATGTCCATGAGGAAACCCATATACCAGATGTTGGACATGCCTTATAAGTGATGCCATGTACAATTGTTTAGTGGAAATCCAACCTTTGTAATTTAGGTCCAATTAGGCTACAGAAGATGAGCATTACAGGTTACATTGTATTTTATTCATTTTAGCAACGTTGCTTGCAAAACGATTGCAGTTGTTACCATAGATAAAAATACATAGATCCGACCATGTACTGTCTATTTTATTTTTTTATTTCACCTTTATTTAACCAGGTAGGCAAGTTGAGAACAAGTTCTCATTTACAACTGTGACCTGGCCAAGATAAAGCAAAGCAGTTTGACACATACAAAAACACAGAGTTACACATGGAGTAAACAAATATACAGTCAATAATACAGTAGAAAAATAAGTCTATATACAATGTGAGCAAATGAGTTGAGATAAGGGAGGTAAAGGCAAAAAAGGCCATGGTGGCAAAGTAAATACAATATAGCAAGTAAAACACTGGAATGGTAGATTTGCAGTGGAAGAAAGTTCAAAGTAGAAATCAAAATAATGGGGTGCAAAGGAGCTAAATAAATAAATACAGTAGGGGAAGAGGTAGTTGTTTGGGCTAAATTATAGATGGGCTATGTACAGGTGCACTAATCTGTGAGCTGCTCTGACAGCTGGTGCTTAAAGCTAGTGAGGGAGATAAGTGTTTCCAGTTTCAGAGATTTTTGTAGTTCGTTCCAGTCATTGGCAGCAGAGAACTGGAAGGAGAGACGACCAAAGGAGGAGTTGGCTTTAGGGGTGACTAGAGAGATATACCTGCTGGAGCGCGTGCTGCAGGTGGGTGCTGCTATGGTGACCAGCGAGCTGAGATAAGGGGGAACTTTACCTAGCAGGGTCTTGTAGATGACCTGGAGCCAGTGTGTTTGGCGACGAGTATGAAGCGAGGGCCAGCCAACGAGAGCGTACAGGTTGCAGTGGTGGGTAGTATATGGGGCTTTGGTGACAAAATGGATGGCACTTTGATAGACTGCATCTAGTTTGTTGAGTAGAGTGTTGGAGGCTATTTTGTAAATGACATCGCCGAAGACGAGGATCGGTAGTATGGTCAGTTTTACAAGGGTATGTATGGCAGCATGAGTGAAAGATGCTTTGTTGCGAAATAGGAAGCCAATTATAGATTTAATTTAGGATTGGAGATGTTTGATGTGAGTCTGGAAGGAGAGTTTACAGTCTAACCAAACACCCAGGTATTTGTAGTTGTCCACATATTCTAAGTCAGAACCGTCCAGAGTAGTGATGCTGGTGCGGGCAGTGATCGGTTGAAGAGCATGCATTTAGTTTTACTTGCATTTAAGAGCAGTTGCAGGCCACGGAAGGAGTGTTGTATGGCACTGAAGCTCGTCTGGAGGTTTTTTAACACAGTGTCCAAAGAAGGGCCAGAAGTATACAGAATGGTGTCGTCTGCGTAGAGGTGGATCAGAGAATCAACAGCAGCAAGTATGACTGTCCCTGGATAAGTTAGTGACTGTGCTAACACAGCTAAGCTTTTAGGTCAATAATATGCTGTTTTTAATAAGATTTGGCGAGGTAAATAGAACTAGATAGGCGCTAGTTACAGTAGTTAGTTATATCTAGTAGCTAGCTACAGTAGTTAGTTATACCTAGGAGCTAGCTACAGTAGTTAGTTATACCTAGTAGCTAGCTACAGTAGTTAGTTATGTCTAGTAGCTAGCTACAGTAGTTAGTTATATCTAGTAGCTAGCTACAGTAGTTAGTTGTATCTAGTAGCTAGCTACAGTAGTTAGTTATATCTAGTAGCTAGCTACAGTAGTTAGTTATATCTAGTAGCTAGCTACAGTAGTTAGTTATATCTAGTAGCTAGCTACAGTAGTTAGTTATATCTAGTAGCTAGCTACAGTATTTAGTTATATCTAGTAGCTAGCTACAGTAGTTAGTTATATCTAGTAGCTAGCTACAGTAGTTAGTTATGTCTAGTAGCTAGCTACAGTAGTTAGTTATGTCTAGTAGCTAGCTACAGTAGTTAGTTGTATCTAGTAGCTAGCTATAGTAGTTATATCTAGTAGCTAGCTACAGTAATTAGTTATATCTAGTAGCTAGCTACAGTAGTTAGTTATAACTAGTAGCTGCTACCATTAAACGTGTTAGTTATACCTAGTAGCTACTAACAAGTAGTTAGTTATATCTAGAGCTAGCTACAGTAGTTAGTTTATATCTAGGATCTAGCTACAGTAGTTAGTTATACCTAGTAGCTAGCTACAGTAGTTAGTTATACCTAGAGCTAGCTACA
>NC_042964.1:2469490-2506259 GCF_901001165.1 Salmo trutta | reverse complement strand
GGACAGAGAGAGTGAGAGATGGAAGGATAGAGAGAGAGCGGTATGATCAACATGATGGAGTGAGATACGGTGTGATGAAGTGAGGAAGGACAGCCAATGGGATCAGCCAAGAAACAGAGGGATGGAAAGGAAGAGAGAGTGAGAGAGAGAGAGAGAGAGAGAGAGAGAGAGAGAGAGAGAGAGAGAGAGAGAGAGAGAGAGAGAGAGAGAGAGAGTGAATGGAGGGAGTAAAGAGAATATTCCAGGTTGACCTTTTAGCTGTGGGGACCGTCTCAAATGGCACCCTAATCCCTAAACCCTACATTGTGCACTACTTTTGCCCGGAGCCCTATGGGTCATGTTCAGAAGTAGTGCTTTAAATAGCGAATAGTGTGTCCATTTGGGATGTAGACTGTGGTTTGTTTTTTTCATTCCCCAGTAATTTGAGAGATAGTTCAAATTGTCATGTCAGAGTGAGAAATTCTGTTATTATCCCCCAGGCGGAGTCATGTGTGTGTGGTGTGTGTGTGTGTGTGTCAGTGTATCTGTGTGTGTGTGTTGTGTGTGAATGTCAGTGTGTGTGTGTCAGTGTATATGTGTGTGTGTGTGTGTGTGTGTGTGTGTGTGTGTGTGTGTGTGTGTGTGTCAGTGTATATGTGTGTGTGTGTTGTGTGTGGATGTCAGTGTGTGTGTGTGTGTGTGTGTGTGTGTGTGTGTGTGTGTGTGTGTGTGTGTGTCACTATGTGTGTGTGTGTGTCACTATGTGTGTGTGTGTGTCACTATGTGTGTGTGTGTGTCAGTGTATATGTGTGTGTGTGTGTGTGTGTGTGTGTGTGTGTGTGTGTGTGTGTGTGTGTGTGTGTGTGTGTGTGTGTGTGTGTGTGTGTGTGTGTGTGTGTGTGTGTGTGTGTGTGACTGAGCTATATTCTGCTCCGGTGTCTCGTGATGCATTCTGCAGTCATTTCAGAGATGAGGCCTCACTACCTGAGAGAGAAAGAGTACTGGGACAAATTCTCCCAAATAAGAGAATATTTTCCTCCAAAAATATCTCAATCGATTACCAACTTCTGTGCATTTACTAACAACATAAAGCTGGGAATTATTGTGGGTGAGGAAGAAACCACAAATATTACCGCCAGATATGTCTACGATTTCAATTGCCTGAGGAACATCTCATTTCCATTAATTCCCTGAAGTATTTCAATTATATATAACTGACAGTAATACACAGTGGAACCATCATCATGTTGTATATAACTGACAGTAATACACAGTGGAACCATCATCATGTTGTTGTATATAACTGACAGTAATACACAGTGGAACCATCATCATGTTGTTGTATATAACTGACAGTAATACACAGTGGAACCATCATCATGTTGTTGTATATAACTGACAGAAATACACAGTGGAACCATCATCATGTTGTTGTATATAACTGACAGTAATACACAGTGGAACCATCATCATGTTGTATATAACTGACAGTAATACACAGTGGAACCATCATCATGTTGTATATAACTGACAGTAATACACAGTGGAACCATCATCATGTTGTTGTATATAACTGACAGTAATACACAGTGGAACCATCATCATGTTGTTGTATATAACTGACAGTAATACACAGTGGAACCATCATCATGTTGTTGTATATAACTGACAGTAATACACAGTGGAACCATCATCATGTTGTTGTATATAACTGACAGTAATACACAGTGGAACCATCATCATGTTGTATATAACTGACAGTAATACACAGTGGAACCATCATCATGTTGTTGTATATAACTGACAGTAATACACAGCGGAACCATCATCATGTTGTTGTATATAACTGACAGTAATACACAGTGGAACCATCATCATGTTGTATATAACTGACAGTAATACACAGTGGAACCATCATCATGTTGTTGTATATAACTGACAGTAATACACAGTGGAACCATCATCATGTTGTTGTATATAACTGACAGTAATACACAGTGGATCCATCATCATGTTGTATATAACTGACAGTAATACACAGTGGAACCATCATCATGTTTTATATAACTGACAGTAATACACAGTGGAACCATCATCATGTTGTTGTATATAACTGACAGTAATACACAGTGGAACCATCATCATGTTGTATATAACTGACAGTAATACACAGTGGAACCATCATCATGTTGTTGTATATAACTGACAGTAATACACAGTGGAACCATCATCATGTTGTTGTATATAACTGACAGTAATAAACAGTGGAACCATCATCATGTTGTATATAACTGACAGTAATACACAGTGGAACCATCATCATGTTGTTGTATATAACTGACAGTATTACACAGTGGAACCATCATCATGTTGTATATAACTGACAGTAATACACAGTGGAACCATCATCATGTTGTTGTATATAACTGACAGTAATACACAGTGGAACCATCATCATGTTGTTGTATATAACTGACAGTAATACACAGTGGAACCATCATCATGTTGTTGTATATAACTGACAGTAATACACAGTGGAACCATCATCATGTTGTTGTATATAACTGGCAGTAATACACAGTGGAACCATCATCATGTTGTTGTACATAACTGACAGTAATACACAGTGGAACCATCATCATGTTGTTGTATATAACTGACAGTAATACACAGTGGAACCATCATCATGTTGTTGTATATAACTGACAGTAATACACAGTGGAACCATCGTCATGTTGTATATAACTGACAGTAATACACAGTGGAACCATCATCATGTTGTTGTATATAAATGACAGTAATACACAGTGGAACCATCATCATGTTGTTGTATATAACTGACAGTAATACACAGTGGAACCATCATCATGTTGTATATAACTGACAGTAATACACAGTGGAACCATCATCATGTTGTATATAACTGAATGTAATACACAGTGGAACCATCATCATGTTGTTGTATATAACTGACAGTAATACACAGTGGAACCATCACCATGTTGTTGTATATAACTGACAGTAATACACAGTGGAACCATCATCATGTTGTTGTATATAACTGACAGTAATACACAGTGGAACCATCATCATGTTGTTGTATATAACTGACAGTAATACACAGTGGAACCATCATCATGTTGTATATAACTGGCAGTAATACACAGTGGAACCATCATCATGTTGTTGTATATAACTGACAGTAATACACAGTGGAACCATCATCATGTTGTTGTATATAACTGACAGTAATACACAGTGGAACCATCATCATGTTGTTGTATATAACTGACAGTAATACACAGTGGAACCCTCATCATGTTGTTGTATATAACTGGCAGTAATACACAGTGGATCCATCATCATGTTGTTGTATATGTATGTCTCTTTTTATAATCTTATTTAATTAAATGTATTGAGCAAATATAACTTTACAACAACAGTGGTGTTGCTCCTGTATACGTACTATTATTATTATTACTACTGCAATGTATTTGTTTATCCTCATTGCATCGTACTGTATTTACTGAAATTCTGTGCCACTATTCTGCTTTGTAAATATCTACAAATTGTATTTCATGCCAATAAAACAAATCGGATTTTGAATGTCAGTGAGAAAGACAGAGGGAGAGAGAGGGGGGAGGGGGAGAGAGAGAGTGAGAGAGACAGAGAGGGGGAGAGAGGGGGGGAGGGGGAGAGACAGAGTGAGAGAGACAGAGAGGGAGAGAGAGGGTGGGAGGGGGAGAGAGAAAGTGAGAGAGACAGAGAGGGAGAGAGAGGGGGGGAGAGGGAGAGAGAAAGTGAGAAAGACAGAGAGGGAGAGAGAGGGGGGAGGGGGAGAGAGAAAGTGAGAGAGACAGAGAGGGAGAGAGGAGGGGGGAGGGGGAGAGAGAACATGAGAGACAGAGAGGGGGGAGGGGGAAAGAGAAAGTGAGAGAGACAGAGGGAGAGAGGAGGGGGGAGGGGGAGAGAGAGGGGGGAGGGGGAGAGAGAAAGTGAGAGAGACAGAGGGAGAGAGAGGGGGAGAGGGAGAGAGAGGGGGGAGGGAGAGAGAGAGGGGGGGAGGGGGAGGGAGAGAGAGGGGGGAGGGGAAGAGAGAAAGTGAGAGAGACAGAGAGGGAGAAAGAGGGGGGGAGGGGGAGAGAGAAAGTGAGAGAGACAGAGAGGGAGAGAGAAAGTGAGAGGGAGAGAGAGAGGGGGGAGAGGGAGAGAGAAAGTGAGAGACAGAGGGAGAGAGAGGGGGGGGAGAGGGAGAGAGAGGGGGGAGGGAGAGAGAGAGGGGGGGGAGGGGGAGAGAGAAAGTGAGATAGACAGAAAGGGAGAGAGGAGGGGAGGGGGAGAGAGAGGGGGGGAGGGGGAGAGAGAAAGTGAGAGAGACAGAGAGGGGAGGAGGGGGAGAGAGAGAGGGGGGAGGGGGAGATAGAGGGGGGGAGTGAGAGAGAGGGGTGGAGGGGGAGAGAGAGGGGGGGTGAGAGAGAGGGGGAGTGAGAGAGAGGGGTGGAGGGGGGAGAGAGAGGGGGGAGGGGGAGAGAGAGGGGGAGTGAGAGAGAGGGGGGAGGGGGAGAGAGAGGGGGAGAGCATTTTTATGTTTATTTATTTTCTCTTTCTTATTTGAACTATTTGCACATTGTTATAACACTATATAGCCATAATTTGACATTTTTGGGGAACTTTTGTGAGTGCAATGCTGACTATTCATTTTTTATTGTTTAAATCACTTTTGTTTATCTGGTTCACTTGCTTTGGCAATGTAAACATATGTTTCCCATGCCATTAAAGCCCATATTGTCACTTGTGCTCCTTCTCCGGCCTCTAGGTCACCAGGCTGCTCGTTATGGCGCACACCTGTCACCATCGTTACGCACCTGTGCGTCATCAGACTCACCTGGACTCCATGATCTCCTTGATTACCTTCCCTATATATGTCACTCCCTTCCCCAGGCGTCATTGTTTCTGTTCCAGTTTCATGTCTGTGCGTTGTTTGTGTTTCTTGTTCTGTATTATGTTGTGTTTCTTTATTAAAAACACTCACTCTCTGAACTTGCTTCCTGACTGTCAGCGCACATCGTTACATTGAATTTAGAGACAGAACCTGACACCCTCAGCACACAGTGTCAAAAGCGTCGAAAGGATTAGACTAAGGCACAGCGTGTTGAGTGCTCCTTCTTTACTTTTAAATGAGTAACACTATCACAAGACAAAACAAACGACAGCCAACAGTTCCGTAAGGTACACAGACTATACGGAAAACAACCCCCCAGCAAAACCCAAAGGAAAACAGGCTGCCTAAGTATGGCTTCCAATCAGAGACAACGAAAGACACCTGCCTCTGATTGGAAACCATACTCGGCCAAAACTGGAAAACGAAACATAGAAAATGAAAAGTAGAACAAACTCCCCTTGAACCAAAAAAAACCCAAAATACACAAAACAACCCCCTGCCA
The DNA here is from genome assembly GCF_901001165.1 of Salmo trutta. NCBI lineage: Eukaryota > Metazoa > Chordata > Actinopteri > Salmoniformes > Salmonidae > Salmo > Salmo trutta. Next base: position 2,500,836 of record NC_042964.1, on the reverse strand, counting down.
CGCCCTGACCATTCTACTATGGCAAATGACCCTTTTACCTGGTCAGGACGTGACAGTACAGGGAGACAAACACCTACCTGGAGGTGACAGCATTCCCTCCTCACTATGCCCTCCTAGGCACAACTACAACAACATAACCAACAGAAACGGGTCACAACTACTGCAGCTCTGTCACACCCTGGGTCTGGACATAGTCAATGGTAGGATTTGTGGGGACTCCTATGGTAGGTACACCTGTATCTCATCTCTTGGCAGTAGTACTGTAGACTACTTTATCACTGAGCTCAAACAAAGTGTCTCTGATACGCCTATCAGATCACAACAAAAATCAGTCTACTTGAACAGAGCAATACTCAATCATGAGGCGCCAAAGGAACTGAATAATATTAAGAAATGCTATAGATGTGTCACGCTGGTATGAATGATCGTGTTTTTTTATAATACCCAAATTATGGCGTGCCGTGTAAAGACACGGGGGCGAAGAACAAACAAACACGTAACAAAAACACAGGGTTGAAACCCAAACAAAAGAGCGAGGAGAACCTCGACTAAATAACACACGCGCACAATGATTAACACACGGGACGAGACCTGTAATCATCTGCACAATACACGCAGCACGAAAGCCCAAAACAACACAGAACAACACAGCACATGTACTAACACGACCAAGAAACATTGGAACAATAATCGACAGCCCAATGGAAACCAAAGGGCACATTTATACAATTACAATCAGAGAAATGGGGACCAGGTGTGCGTAATGACACAGTTCCGGAGGGATCCGGGACAAGATGGAAGGAAAGTAGTGTGGAAACTTACCAAAAAAACAATTAGGCAACAACAAATTTAATCCCTTTTAGACAACTTCCTGGACAAAACGTTCCACTGTAATAGTGAAGGAGAAAACTTGGCACTAGGAAAGCCTAAACGGTATATTTAACCTCTCAGCTTCACTATCAAATTAAAACATTTCAAACTGAATGGTTAGCTGTAGAATGCAAAAACCTAAAAAAAGAAATTGAGAAACTGATCTAACCAAAAACATAGAGACCCAGATAACCTGAGCCTATGGCTTCACTGAATCACTAAAACAATACAGACACCAGGGTGGATCACATTCTGGATAATATGGAGAATCTGGAACTATTTATTGATCAGCGTTTGATGTGCTCGAAAAAGAAATGGATACATCGAAGCGAAGAAGAGAAGACCTTTCCTCGAGTTCTGCGAGCGAAACGGGAGGAAAAGCCGCAGTCTAACATTCCAAGTTTAACATTGGAGGGGGACGTTTTTTTCTAACTATGTCTCCCAGAAGATAGAGCATTGCTTACAAACATGAGCTGTTAAAGAAATGGGTATATTGTCTGGGCTACTGGGGAATGGATTACAGTAATAAAATGGAATAAATACGAGCGGAAAATAAGATATTGAAACTACCGCGGACTCCCTAAAAAAAAAACACTACAGAGAGGCTACAGTATGAAAATAAAACAACAATATAACAAATAATATTGTTATAAAGTAAATAAAAGAGTATGAAAATGAAAAACTATCAACGGAGGGAAAAAGTCAAGGTGTTCATGAAACGTCATCTCAAAATGACGGACGAACAGGTGGAAACAATTGATTTTCAAAGAGCTCAGTGTTTTGGTGGCAGAGCAGAGGAGGTTGTGAGTGATAGCTACATCCTGTCCCCGATACATATTTGCACCCCATTAACACAGTACAAATATGGATTCATTGGTTTCTTACAAAAAAACAAAAAACTAAATAAAAATAATGTATTCATGCATTATGGAACCGTGGACTATGTGGACTTAAAATACGGTTGTATTTATGGTTATGCAGAATGGGTATGATGAACTTATCATTTTTCTATTTCGGCAATATGGGACTTTGGACTATATGGACGTAATATCAGGTTTTGATTTAGGGGAAGGCGAGGATGGGTTTTATGATTTTTTTTCTTTCTGATTTTTTTATGTATTTAATTTGAAGATTGTACATTATAAATACCAAGGTGCTTTTTTTGTTTATTTAATATGATATTTCCTAATTGTAGAGGTCGGGTATATTATGACTTAAAAGCTGTTGTTCGCCCGATGTGAATCGGAATGATTAGACTCCCATAAGGGAGTGGCCAGGGGTTGGCTCTGGCACAGCCATGCCACGATACAACAGGATATAATGAGGACTACATTAAATATGTCATGTAATGGACATGAAAAAGGGACTGGCCTTGAGATATATTTAGGTTGTTTTGTCTTCGTTCTTTCATGTATTTGTTTATTTATTTTTTTATTTTTGGTTTTGTTTAACGAACAATTGAATCCAATGAACTGACGTTGGGTTTACTGTGGATATAGATACTTTTGTACCTGTTTCCTCCAGCATCTTCACAAAGTCCTTTGCTGTTGTTCTGGGATTAATTTGCACTTTTTTGCACCAAAGTACGTTCATCTCTAGGAGTCTTCTTCCTTCCTTTGGAAATTTCTCCCAAGGATGAACCAGACTTGTGGAGGTCTACAATTTTTTTTCTCAGGTCTTGGCTGATTTCTTTTGATTTTTCTCATGATGTCAAGCAAAAAGGCACTGAGTTTGATGGTAGGCCTTGAAATACATCCACAGGCACACCTCCAATTGACTCAAATGATGTAATTTAGCCTATCAGAAGCTTCTAAAGCCATGACATCATTTTCTGGAATTTTCCAAGCTGTTTAAAGGCACAGTCAACTTAGTGCATGTAAACTTCTGACCCACTGGAATTGTGTTACAGTGAATTATAAGTTAAATAATCTGTCTGTAAACAATTGTTGGAAAATGTACTTGTGTCATGCACAAAGTAGATGTCCTAACCGACTTGCCAAAACTATAGTTTGTTAACAATAAATTTGTGGAGTGGTTAAAAAACGAGTTTTAATGACTCCAACCTAAGTGTCTGTAAACTTCCGTCTTCAACTGTGTAAGATTGTGCTGTTATTATTTATATTAATATTACCTGTTATTGTTACTATTTATCTATTTTCTGACTGTTTTCCATGTTATTTGGTTAGTTCTCTTGGCGGCCAAAGGGTTTGCCTTAGGATGCAAAGGTGCGTCATGAGTCAGGGAGATGGTCTGGTGGTCTTAGTGACAACAGACCTAGATGGGAGGAGGAGGTTTTAGTGGGGGGAACATTAGGACAATTGGAGGTTTACACAGTTGCAGATACAGTATGCTTAACAGTGCAAATTATTATGGTACAGCTATATGGACACTTAATCATAATGGTGCTTTTTAATTGTAATTTTACACACATTGGGTGTGGTAAGTATAATTGAAACTTGGGTATCATTGTGATAAGTGGGGAAATAAGTATAGCCAGTTACAATTGGCTCAACAGATCATAAGAAAATATACATTTTTACCTGGCTAAAAGAGAAAGAATATAATATATATTGTTTACAGGAAACTCATTCTACAAATATGGATGAGGTTGGGTGGGAAATGGACTGGGAGGGAGAAATATATTTTTGTCATGGGCAAAGAAACTCAAAATGGGTGAATATACTAATTAATATCAATTTTGATCCGGTTGTGCAAACTGTGCAAACAGATCCTCAAGGACGATGGATTATTTTAAATATGCTGTTGGACCAAAAACAGATCTGGCTAATTAATCTAATAAAAATAATGACTATCCACACTTTTTTGAAACATATATATAATAATCTATTGAGCAAGTATTGAAATAATCTATTATTATGGTGGGAGATTATAATACGGTTTTTAAGAACCTCAATGGATCGTAAAGGAAATCATTCTACAAACTATCACCCTCAAGCACTTAATTAATTAGAACTTCTTAAGGCTAGGGGGCACTATTTTCACGTCCGGATGAAAAGTGTGCCCAAAGTAAACTGCCTGCTACTCAGGCCCAGAAGCCTGGCCCGTTAACGGTATTGGCGCTCGAAGGGATCCATAAGAAGTTTTAAGGAGGTCACGGACACATTAGAACAAGAACTAGTGGATATATGAAGGTTGAGATATAAACTCAGCAACAAAAAAAAGAAACTTCCCTTTTTCAGGACCCTGTCTTTCAAAGATGATTTGTAAAAATACAAATAACTTCACAGATTTTCATTGTACAGGGTTTAAAACACTGTGCTATTAAAATTGGCAAAAAACACACATTTCTTCCCACAGGGCCGTGGGGTGAGACAGGGAAGCAGCTTAACCCCCATCTTCTTCAACATATATATCAATGAATTGGCGAGGGCACTAGAATAGTCTGCAGCACCTGGCCTCACCCTACTAGAATCTGAAGTCAACTGTCTACTGTTTGCTGATGATCTGGTGCTTCTGTCCCCAACCAAGGAGGGCATACAGCAGCACCTAGATCTTCTGCACAGATTCTGTCAGACCTGGGCCCTGACAGACCTGGGCCCTGACAGTAAATCTCAGTAAGACAAAAATAATGGTGTTCCAAAAAAGGTCCAGTCGCCAGGACAACAAATAAAAATTCCATCTCGACACTGTTGCCCTACAGCACACAAAAAACGATACATACCTCGGCCTAAACATCAGCGCCACAGGTAACTTCCACAAAGCAGTGAATGAGCTGATAGACAAGACAAGAAGGGCCTTCTATGCCATCAAAAGGAACATAAAATTCGACATACCAATTAGGATCAGGCCGAAAATACTTGAATCAGTTATAGAACCCATTGCTCTTTATGTTTGTGAGGTCTGGGGTCCGCTTACCAACCAAGAGTTCACAAAATGGGAAAAACATCAAATCGAGACTGCATGCGGAATTCTGCAAAAATATCCTCTGTGTACAACGTAAAACACCAAATAATGCATGCAGAGCAGAAATAGGCCGATAACTGCTAATTATCAAAATCCAGAAAAGAGACGTTAAATCTGCAACCACCTAAAAGGAAGCAATTCCCAAACCTTCCATAACAAAGCCATCACCTACAGCAAACTGGTGCTGGGGCTCTGTCCACAAACCCAAACCCCACAGAGCACCAGGACAGCAACACAATTAGACCCAACCAACTCATGAGAAAACAAAAAGATCATTACTTGACACATTGAAAAGAATTAACAAAAAAATAGAGCAAACTAGAATGGTATTTGGCCCTAAACAGAGAGTACACAGTGGCAGAACACCTGACCACTGTGACTGACCCAAACTTAAGGAAAGCTTTGACTATGTACAGACTCAGTGAGCATTGCCTTGCTATTGAGAGAGGCCGCCGTAGGCAGACCTGGCTCTCAAGAGAAGACAGGCTATAATTAACACTTCCCACAAAATGAGGTGGAAACTGAGCTGCACTTCCTAACCTCCTGCCAAATGTATGACCATATTAGAGACACATATTTCCCTCATATTACACAGATCCACAAAGAATTCAGAAACAAACCCAATTTTGATAAACTCCCATATCTATTGTGTGAAATACCACAGTGTATAAATACAACCTATATTTATATGTTTATGTGTTTATTTATTTATTAGCCAATATATTTTTTTACATTTTTGTGAGTGTTTACTGTTAATATTTGATATTTTTTTCTCCATTGTTTATTTCCTGTCTGTTTCACTTGTTTTGGCAATGTAAACATATGTTTCCCATGCCAATAAAACCCTTTGAATATAAATGAATTCAGAGAGAGAGAGAGAGAGATACAGAGAGAGAGAGGAAGAGCGATTGAGAGAGAGCGAGAGCAAGAGAGAGAGAGAGAGAGAGATACAGAGAGAGAGAGGAATGGGATGGTGGAATATTGGAAGACGACTGAGAGATGACAGATTCGAGGGATTGAGGAAGAGAGAGAATTGATAAAAGTAAGAGTGAACAAAGAGAGAGAAAGATACATTATTTTTATTTATGATATCGAGCGGTTTAGTGTTTGTCTTTATGTTAGGGGTGTGACGGATACATATGCGGAGAATGTTCTCCCCTACACGCACGCACACACACACACACACACACACACACACACACACACACACACACACACACACACACACACACACACACACACACACACACACACACACACACACACTACTTCCAATGAAAGTATGAATTGTAATCAAGACCTTATTGTTTTTTCTAGAGTGGTGAACATCCATTACATCAGTAATACCCAGTCTTCAATAGCACTGCTGTCAATCAAATAACTATTGAAGTGTGTGTGTGTGTGTGTGTGTGTGTATACTTGTTTTCTTACATTATCAGGACCCCAATGTCCTAACATTTCACCTTAATGTTCTGAAAACGTAGAAAAACAATACCTTTTTAGAAAAGTCTATACTTTTTCTTCAGGTCCTGAATTTTTTCAAAGGCAATTTTAGGTTTAAGAGGGTTTCTGTTTGTGCTGGTATAACACTTTGGGTTGCACGGGCCTATTGTAACTTTCTACTCTGTCTGCATATTGCAAGTCAGTCCGGTCTGGAGAGGGTGGGATAACACTGGGCGATTATTTGCCGGAGAGATCAATGGAGATCGAGAGTTTAGAGTGATGGTTCAATGACATGAAGATAACAATGAGAGGAAGACAAAGAATTGATTAAGTTCTGAAGGTAAACTATTAGAAAATATAATAATAATAATAATAAAGAAACATGAAAGCTGGGTCGATAAAAGAATATATATATATAATTTAATAAGCAAGTAATATCGTAAATAATGACAAATTAAAAGCTGCAAAAAACAAGTGATATGTTAAAACCTCTTGAGCGTCTCATCCCGTTAGCGGGATCATTTTCCAGCGAAAAACTCCTAGCGACATTAGCATAACGAATTCAATATATATATTTTTTCAAATATAGGACTGTCTCATATCGTTTTATAGATACACCTCTCTTGAATCGACCCTCGTCGTCCGATTTCAAAAAGGTTTTACAGGAAAAGCACAACATTAGATTATGTTAGAGGAGTACATGGTAAAAGTAGCATCATTTGAATTTTCCGACCAAGCACATGCATCACAAATAACCAAAAAACAGCTAAATGCAGCACTAACCTTTTACAAACTTCATCAGATGACACACCTAGGACATCATGTTACACACAGCATGCATTATTTTGTTCAATAAAGCTCATATTTCTATATAAAAACAGCATTTTACATCGGCGTCTGACGTTGGCTAACTATTTTCCCATAAAATGCGTCCCGGGAAACAGTGCTACAATTTCATAAATTACTATTCGAAAACGATTTTTTTATTTTATATTGTCAATCTAAGATTTATAGATGAATATCTCTTGAAAACACCCGTCATAACAGATTTTAAATTAACTTTACTGGGTAATCACACTTTGAGATAAAAGGGGATGCGATACTCAGAAAATGAACTAGAAAACCTAGCTCGTCGCCATCTTGGAACAATCGCAAATCACATCTGATCTTGTATAATATTGTCAATAATCCCTTACCTTTAGTTGTCTTCATCAGAAAGCACTTCCAGGGATCCCAGGTCGACAACAAATGTATTTTCGGTCGAAAAAGTCCATCCTTTATGTTCCATTAGCTTGCTGTTGTTAGCGCGTCTGAAGGCTGTAACCAAATGTTGATCAGTGCGCGGGACTTGGGTTACGAAAAATAACTTTTTTCCCTCCTTTAGGTTCGTTCAAACATGTCAAACGTTGTATAACATTAATCTTCAGGGCCTGTTTCAACAAGAGAGCCAATAAGATTCGAGTGGGACGATTTCATTGTGTTTCAAAACATTTCCAAAGGTGGGGGTAGACACGGCCGCCGACGTCACAATGGTGATGACCCTCCTACTGTGACCAATTGCCACAGCGTCTCCTTCACTGAGTTTCGACAGTAGAAGCCTCAAAACACTTTGTAAAGACTGGGGACATCTAGTGGAAGCACTAGAAAGTGCTCAATGAACGATTTTTCACGTTGTGAATTACAGGCAAGGCTGTGAAGTCGAGTCCACAATTCAGAATCCCACTTCCTGTTTCAATCGGTCTCGGGGTTTTGACTGCCATATGAGTTCTGTTATACTCACAGACACCATTCAAACAGTTTTAGAAACTTTAGGGTGTTTTCTATCCATATAAAATAAGTATATGCATGTCCTAGCTTCTGAGTTTGATTAGTAGGCCGTTAAAAATGGGAACGAATGTTTTCCAAAATGCGCTGTGGCGCCCCCTATGGTAGGATATACGTAAGAGGTTTTAAAGTGCTTAATGGGGCGGCAGGTAGCCTAGTGGTTAAAGCGTTAGACCAGTAACCGAAAATACAAAATATATAAGAGAAAATACATCTAAAAGACAAAAGAAGACAGGCCAACTAAATACATGATTTATTCTGAACTTCCTCCCCTCTGGCTCTTCTAACTGGCCCCCCACCAACCCCTACAGGTCAAGATCATATGTTATTCTTTACCAATCAAGCCAAGTGGAGCCATGATCTTACGTTTTGCTATCCACCTGGATTCAGCCGGTGTTCTTTGGGTTATGGTCCAGGAGGCTTTCATCTCCAGACCGGTGATGCAGAGGGAGGTTGTGGGGGTTGTGTTTGATCAGGTGTGTTTGACCAGGTGTGTTTGACCAGGTGTGTTTGTAATGTGTTTGTGTTTGACCAGGTGTGTTTGTAATGTGTTTGTGTTTGACCAGGTGTGTTTGACCAGGTGTGTTTGTAATGTGTTCTTGTTTGACAAGGTGTGTTTGACAAGGTGTGTTTGACCAGGTGTGTTTGTAATGTGTTTGTCTTTGACCAGGTGTGTTTCACCAGGTGTGTTTGTAATGTGTTTGTGTTTGACCAGGTGTGTTTGACCAGGTGTGTTCGTAATGGGTATTTGTTTGACCAGGTGTGTTTGACCAGGTGTGTTTGTAATGTGTTTTTGTTTGACCAGGTGTGTTTGTAATGTGTCTTTGTTTGACCCGGTGTGTTTGACCAGGTGTGTTTGTAATGTGTTTTTGTCTGACCAGGTGTGTTTGACCAGGTGTGTTTGACCAGGTGTGTTGTTAATGGGTATTTGTTTGACCAGGTGTGTTTGACCAGGTGTGTTTGTAATGTGTTTTTGTTTGACCAGGTGTGTTTGTAATGTGTCTTTGTTTGACCCGGTGTGTTTGACCAGGTGTGTTTGTAATGTGTTTTTGTCTGACCAGGTGTGTTTGACCAGGTGTGTTTGACCAGGTGTGTTTGTAATGTGTTTTTGTTTGACCAGGTGTGTTTGTAATGTCTCTTTGTTTGACCCGGTGTGTTTGACCAGGTGTGTTTGTAATGTGTTTTTGTTTGACCAGGTGTCTTTGACCAGGTGTGTTTGTAATGTGTCTTTGTTTGACCAGGTGTGTTTGACCAGGTGTGTTTGTAATGTGTCTTTGTTTGACCAGGTGTGTTTGACCAGGTGTGTTTGTAATCTGTCTTTGTCATTTGTATAGAGGTGTTATTTGAGGCGTGTTAAGACGGGCAGTTTATGAAAAACTGTGACACTCCAAAAAAGTCCTGAAATTTCACGAAAACACAGCTGTGTGTGTGTGTGTGTGTGTGTGTGTGTGTGTGTGTGAGATGTTCATCACTTTGACGGGAGTGTTAACCAACTCGATAAGTAGTAGAAAGCAGATTATTCAGTCGATGTTCCTATTGGTCCAAGACTATGGCGACATCATCTACTTTAGAAGCTGGCTTTAGAAGCTTCTGATAGGCTAATTGACATCATTTGAGTCAATTGGAGGTGTGCCTGTGGATGTATTTCAAGGCCTACCTTCAAACTCAGTGCCTCTTTGCTTGACATCATGGGAAAACCAAAAGAAATCAGCCAAGACCTCAGGAAAAAAAATTGTAGACCTCCACAAGTCTGGTTCATGCTTGGGAGCAATTTCCAAATGTCTGAAGGTACCACGTTCATCTGTACAAACAATAGTACGCAAGTATAAACATCATGGGACCACACAGCCGTCATACCGCTCAGGAAGGAGACCCGTTCTGGCCAAAATTCACCCAACTTATTGTGGAAAGCTTGTGGAAGGCTACCCGAAACGTTTGACCCAAGTTAAACTCTTTAGGGATAGGTGGGCAGCATTGTGAAGTTTGGATGAAAAGCGTGCCCAGAGTAAACTGCCTGTTACTCAGGTCCAGAAGCTAGAATATGCATATAATTAGTAGATTTGGATAGACTAAACACTCTAAAGTTTCCAAAACGGTTAAAATAATGTCTGTGAGTATAACAGAACTCATATGGCAGGCGAAAACCTGAGAAAAATCCAACCATGTTTTGTAGTTTTCAAGTGAATGCCTATCGAATATCCAGTGTCTGTGGGGTCAGATTGCACTTCCACTAGATGTCAACAGTTTTTAGAGGTTGTTTCAGGCTTCTATTGTGAAAGGGGAGCGAATAAGAACACTCTAAGCAGATGGCCCAGGTGAAAGCCTTTAGTTTAGTCACGCGCGTGGCTGTGCCCGTGAGCTCCGTTCCCCCGAGCTCCGTTCCCTTTCCTTTCTAATGAAAACAGTATTGTCCGGTTGAAACATTATTGAATATTGATGATAAAAACACCCTAAGGATTGATTAGAAACATCGTTTGACATGTTTCTATGAACTCAAATGGAACTTTTTTGACTTTTCGTCTAGACTTTGTGCCCGCGCTTTGTGCATTTGGATTACTGGACTAAACGCGCGAACAAAAAGGAGGTATTTGGACATAAAGATGAACTTTATCGAACAAAACAAACATTTATTGTCTAGGCGCTGACCTAACCTAATCGCATGGTGTGCTTTCATTGTAAAGCCTTTTTGAAATCGGACACAGTGGCTGGATTAACAAGAAGTGTATCTTTAATCGTATGTATAACACTTGTATCTTATATCAATGTTAATGATGAGTATTTCTGTAATTTGATGTGGCTCTGCATTTTCACTGGATGTTTGTTTGAGACAATGCATTTCTGAACATAACACGCATATTTCAAATTAGGTTTTTGGACATGAAGATTAACTTTATCGAACAAAACAAACATTTATTGTGTAACATGGAGTCCTGGGAGTGCCACCAGATGAAGATCATCAAAGGTTAGTGAGTAATTCTAACACTATTTCTGACTTTTGTGACACCTCTCCTTCTTTGGAAAATGGCTGTACGTTTTTTTGTGGCTAGGCGCTGTCGTGTCTTTGGGTACCATTAAACTGAAGATAGGTTTATCAATTAACTCCCTGTAATTATTATCACACGATTAAACTGATTAATCACTTAATTGTAATTAACTAGGAGATCGGGGCACCAAGAAAAATATTCAGATTACAAAGTTATAATTTTCCTAATATAACTTTCCTATATTATAATATAGGCCGATTATCTTCTGGTTTCAATGGCGTATTTTACCTCGCGTCCAGTCTCATTCCAAACGTCGTAAATTGTTGTATCTGCACGAACCCAGTCTTTACTAAAATCATCCATACATCAATTGTCTTAAAATCATTTATTTACTACACTAAGTAATTAACAGAAAACATACAAACAGTAATTATCGTCACAAAGGATTGGTATAGTAATGTGCCCTAATGGCTAACAAGCATGGCTGGTCTGTTAGACAATGGGTCATAAACGGTCAGCTGAGAAGTTACACAGAGTTCATTAATGTTAACAATTGACAATTGAAGGCTCACTCATTCGGGAACAATTGCAATCAATATATATTTACGCTCATGTGTCGTCGGGATCCCTTTGGAAGAGTTATATTCTGATGGAGAGTTTGTCCGCGTTCTCTCTCTCTCTCTCGGTTAGAATGGATCTTTCAGAGCGACATTCATTAATGTCGCCATAGAATGGATGTTTCGTTGGTCTTCGCGTTCGATGATATAATTTACTTAGTTGCAGACTAATAATTAATATCAAAGACTTGTTCTTATTCTGTCGATATCGATAGTCTAAAAGTTAACCACGTGGTATGGTTCACTTTCAGTAGAGTACTTGGATGATAAAACCTAATGGCCATGGAGTGCAGGCCTGGTCTGTTAGAAATGTAAATCAGGGGGTGTTTTATAGTGCCCATAGAACAGGCTTGTCAAATGACGCCTGGTCCTGTCTGTGTCCCTGGGGGCGTGCCTATGACTGAGTTAGACTTGGTTACAGAAATACAATTCTATCACATTAATATCAGTACATAGCATCTCAATGTATTACAAATAGCTTTATCCTTATTAATACATTTTATACAACCATTATGATGCCAGTCTCATCGCTGAGGCTATTATATAAACAGTTTTATGGTAATATGGCTATATTGTCTCTCTATGAAACATGTGGTAGTAGATTCTCCTCTTGGAATTTTTACAACCCTGGGTTGGGGGAAGGTAGGTTGGGTGATGGTACAAAGGGGAGGGGGTCAACTGTCCTTCCTGTACCCAAAGAGGCCAATGTCATGACAGCGCTGACCTAACATAATCGCATGGTGTGCTTTCACCGTAAAGCCTTTTTGAAATCGGACACTGTGGTTGGATTAACGAGAAGTTTATCTTTAAAATGGTGTATAATACTTGCATATTTGAAGAATTTTAATTATGAGATTTCTGTTGTTTGAATTTGGCGCCCTGCAATTTCACTGGCTGTAGGCCATGTGTTCCTCTAACAGAACCCCCTTCCCAGAAAGGTTAAACAATTTTAAAGGCAATGCTACCAAAAACTAATTGAGTGTTTGTAAACGTCTGACCCACTGGGAATGTGATGATAGAAATAAAAGCTGAAATAAATCATTCTCTCTACTATTATTCTAACATTTCACATTCTTAAAATAAAGTGGTGATCCTAACTGACCTAAGACAGGGAATTTTTACTTGGATTAAATGTCAGGAAATGTGAAAAACTGAGTTTATATGTATTTGGCTAAGGTGTATGTAAACTTCCGACTTCAACTGTTTATGAACCCTGCTGCTACTTCATTAAAGCTGTTAGATGTAGTTTATCACTTTATTACAGGTAACAGTTTGATAAGGGAATTTATATGTTTAAAGTAATAATAAGAGAATGAACGACATTAAGAGTAATGACTAAAGTATTCCACCCTAATAGTTACAGAAGCTTAGACAATGTGTTTAGACATGATACTAGAATATTGTGAGACAGTGGGAACATTGTGTTTGTGTGTGATGAAGAGGAACTGACAACAGACATGTTTTGGTACAGTGAGACCAAGGACAGGAGATAAAGTTCCTCCACCCAAGGAGGAACAGATGCACTTGTAGACTTGTAGGCGCTTGTAGGAGTTATATAAAAGGCTGTGCGCATTATATGACTTTAGAACGTGAATAAGCTGAGTCTTTGCCTAATTATTATTAAACCCAGGGTCTTACAAACCTCGGGGATTGGTCAAAGCTTAAATAATTGTTAGTTATCATCATTGGGATTGAAAATTCTCGTGACACAGTTTTAGTACTCATCACTGCATTTTCTACTCTGATGTCATCACTGCATTCTCTACCAGAACTTTGGTTGGCCCTCTGATGTCATCACTGCATTCTCTACCAGAACGTTGGTTGGCCCTCTGTCATCACTGCATTCTCTACCAGAACGTTGGTTGGCCCTCTTTGATGTCACGTAGGTTGATACATTGCTATGTTTTAATTGGTGACTTTAGGGTAATTCAGAAAGCTGATTGAGGACCTTATTAGTGATGAATGTGTTTGTTTTTCATGACCGTGTTTTTCTTTCTGCTTGCATTTTGTATTTATATTTTGATGTGTATATTTTCTGTAATTCAGGGCTCAACTGTAAAAGAGACCTTGGTCTGATAAAATAAAGGTTAAATAAAAAAAAAACAGGAATTAGTTCTATTGTCAATTACCATGGAGACGGAGGTGAGAGTACGTGTGTGTTGCCGAGCAGAATGAGACGGGAGAATGCCAGGTTCACTGGCAAGCTGTGTCCTTGTTAGCCCTCACACACACACACACACACACACACACACACACACACACACACACACACACACACACACACACACACACACACACACACACACACACACACACACACACACACTTTCTTTTAACAACCCCCAAGCTGTCTACATGTCAAAAAAAAGAACATTGATACAGAAGGTCATGAATTGTATAGTTTCCAGTACCGTGTGTGTGTGTGTGTGTGTGTGTGTGTGTGTGTGTGTGTGTGTGTGTGTGTGTGTGTGTGTGTGTGTGTGTGTGTGTGTGTGTGTGTGTGTGTGTGTTTCAACTAGTTCTCACAGTCTCAAGTCAGAATTAGATGTTCATGCATGTTTATTTTTAAGGTTAAGTTTAGGCATGTCCAGGAATGGCTGAAGAACTGCTACATTTACCTGGAGTTAACTCTGCAGATAGCACTACTGGGTGATCTGATAACTCTGCAGATAGCACTACTGGGTGATCTGATAACCCTGCAGATAGCACTACTGGGTGATCTGATAACTCTGCAGATAGCACTACTGGGTGATCTGATAACTCTGCAGATAGCACTACTGGGTGATCTGATAACCCTGCAGATAGCACTACTGGGTGATCTGATAACCCTGCAGATAGCACTACTGGGTGATCTGATAACCCTGCAGATAGCACTACTGGGTGATCTGATAACTCTGCAGATAGCACTACTGGGTGATCTGATAACTCTGCAGATAGCACTACTGGGTGATCTGATAACTCTGCAGATAGCACTACTGGGTGATCTGATAACTCTGCAGATAGCACTACTGGGTGATCTGATAACTCTGCAGATAGCACTACTGGGTGATCTGATAACCCTGCAGATAGCACTACTGGGTGATCTGATAACCCTGCAGATAGCACTACTGGGTGATCTGATAACCCTGCAGATAGCACTACTGGGTGATCTGAAAAGTCATAGTCAATCGATGAATAATATTATAATAATTTTAGCAATTATGTTTATCTTTAATTTACAATCTGTAGAAACTATGAGAATAGAAAGGTTCAGAACGTTTGTGAAACATCACAGCATAGTTAATAAATAAAATATATATATACTGTATATACTTAAAATAATATATTTATATATATTGGGGATTGGAAAGGATGCAGACAGTTACATTGTTAGAAGTCACAATCTATTTGCAATATTAAAGCTGATCTACACTCCAAAAAAAAAGATACAAATGTTTAGGCAGAGAGAGAGAGAGGAGGCACATTAAGGCTAGGCATTAACTTCTAATGGTTAAAGTTTTGTCTTAAAACCAAAAAAATGTACAATAACAAATTTATTTTGCTGGATTTCAACATGCAACTTTTTGGTGCCGGATGAAGATGCTTACCCACCATCCTTAGCAAAACCAGTACCTACTTGAAGGTAACAGTGCTCACTGTTCAAATCAAATGTTATTTGTCACATGCGACAAGTACAAAAGTGGCAGCAGTTAGCCTAGTGGTTAAAGCATTGGACTAGTAACTGAAAAGTTGCAAGATCGAATCCCTGAGCTGACGAGGTAAAAATCTGTCGTTCTGCCCCTGAAAGAAGGCAGATAACTCACTGTTCCCTGGGAGGCCGTCGTTGAAAATAAGAATTTGTTCTTAACTGACTTGCCTAGTTAAATAAATAAAAAGATGTGTAGTCCTTACAGTGAAATGCAAACTTACAAGCCCTTAATCAACAATGCAGTTTTAAGAAAATACCCCCTCAAAAAGTAAGAGATAAGAATAACAAATAATTAAATAACAGCAATAAATAACAATAGCAGGGATATCTGAGGACCCATGCCAAGTCTTTTCAGTCTCCTGAGGGGGAATAGGTTTTGTCGTGCCCTCTTCATGACTGTCTTGGTGTGTTTGGACCATGTTAGTTTGTTGGTGATGTGGACACCAAGGAACTTGAAGCTCTCAACCCGCTCCACTACAGCCCTGTCGATGAGAATGGGGGCGTGCTCAATCCTCCTTTTCCTGTAGTCCACAATCATCTCCTTTGTCTTGATGACGTTGAGGGAGAGGTTGTTGTTCTTGCACCACACAGTCAGGTCTCTGACCTCCTCCCTGTAGGCTGTCTCATCGTTGTTGGTGATCAGGTCTACCAATGTTGTGACATCGGAAAACTTAATGATGGTGTTAGAGTCGTGCCTGGCAGTGCAGTCATGAGTGAACAGGAAGTACAGGAGGGGACTGAGCACGCACCCATGAGGGGTCACTGTGTTGAGGATCAGCATGGCGGATGTGTTGTTACCTACTCTTACCACCTCAGGCCAGCCCGTCAGGAAGTCCAGGATCCAGTTGCAGAGGGAGGTGTTTAGTCCCAGGGTAGTGATGAGCTTTGTGGGCACTATGGTGTTGAACACTGAGCTGTAGTCAATGAATAGCATTCTCACGTAGATGTTCATTTTTCCAGGTGTGAAAGGGCAGTGTGGAGTGCAATAGAGATTGCATCATCTGTGGATCTGTTGGGGCGGTATAAAAATTGGAGTGTGTCTAGGGTTTCTGGGATAATGGTGTTGATGTGAGTCATGACCAGCCCTTCAAATCATTTCATGGCTACAGATATGAGTGCTATGGGTCTGTAATCATTTAGGCAGGTTACCTTAATGTTCTTGGGCACAGGGACTATGGTGGTCTGCTTGAAACATGTTGGTACAGCCAGGGAGAGGTTGAAAATGTCAGTGAAGACACTTGGTCAGCGCATGCTTGGGGTACACGTCCTGGTAATCCGTCTGGCCCCGCAGCCTTGTGAATGTTGACCTGTTTAAAGGTCTTACTCATCTGTCTGGAACAGCCGACGCTCTCATGCATGCCTCAGTGTTGCTTGCCTCAAAGCAAGCATAGAAGTGATTTAACTCGTCTGGTAGGCTCGTGTCACTGGGCAGCTTTTGGCTGTGCTTCCCTTTGTAGTCTGTAATAGTTTGCAAGCCCTGCCACATCCGACGAGCATCGGAGCCGGTGTAGTATGATTCAATCTTAGCCCTGTATTGACGCTTTGCCTGTTTGATGGTTCGTCTGAGGGCATAGCAGGATTTCTTCTAAGCTTCCGGGTTAGAGTCTCGTACCTTGAAAGCGGCAGCTCTACCCTTTAGCTCAGTGCGAATGTTGCCTGTAATCCATGGCTTCTGGTTGGGGTATGTACGTACAGTCACTGTGGGGACGATGTCATCGATGCACTTATTGATGAAGCCAGTGACTGATGTGGTGTACACCTCAATACCATCGGAAGAATCCCGGAACATATTCCAGTCCGCGCTAGCAAAACCATCCTGTAGTTTAACATCTGCTGTTGCCCTCTAGTGGCCGGTTTCCATGTCATCAGACGTGGATGGACGTCGAATACTGACTTGTATCAGGTCTGACCTGACTGGTTCTGAGTACATGCACTTTAGAACACTTTCATACGTTGACTTGTAATTAGCGTGTTGAGTCATTCTGCCCGTGTGTAATAATGATCTCACGATGCTATCCTTTGATTGGTCAATGGATTTCCTGGTGTGTGTGTGTTTCTGTATGAGGTCACAAAAATCTGAGATACAGAGGTTACTTATTCTCTTTGTAGCCAGGTCACCTGTGATACAAGTCAGTACCCATCCATGTCTGAGGACGTCGGGAGATGACGTGGAAACTAGCCACTAGGGGCAACAGTGAGCGCTGTTACCTTCCAGTCGGTTTCGATTTTGCTGGACGGGCATAAGCATCTGATCCTAAAGGTGACAAGTTTGAGCCCATCAATAGAAAGTTGTTCTTGTATCATTTTAAGCTCATCCCATTTTATCAGATGCTCTTATTAACCAGAGTGACTTATTTTCATACTGGTCCCCCGTTGGAATCAAACCCACAACCCTGGCAATGCACCATAACTCTACCAACTGAGCTACACAGGACTACCTTAATTACTCAGAGTAAATACCTAACCTTAGAAATTCAGAGTTAATACCTAAACTTAAACATTTGACGTTTGGAACAACCTTGAAATTTGAGAAGCATGGATGAACGTGTAATTCTGACTGGGTCCTTGTTCTTTCATTATTTTCTTTTTTTTGCTCTGAATCCATCTCTCTCTCTCTCTCTCTCTCTCTCTCTTTCTCTCTCTCTGTCTCTCTCTCTTTCTCTTTCTCTCTCTCTTTCTCTCTCTCTCTCTTTCTCTCTCCCTCTCTCTGTCTCTCGCTCTCCCTCTCTCTGTCTCTCTCTCCCTCTCTCTCCCTCTGTCTTTCTCTCGCTCTCTCTCTCTCTCTCTCCCTCTCTCTGTCTCTCTCTCTCTCTCTCTCTCTCTCTCTCTTTCTTTCTCTCTCTGTCTCTCTCTCCCTCTCTCTCTCTTTCTCTCTCTCTGTCTCTCTCTCCCTCTCTCTCCCTCTGTCTCTCTCTCGCTCTCTCTCTCCTCTCTCTCCTCTCTCTCTCTTTCTTCTCTCTCTTCTCTCTTTCTCTCTTCTCTATATATCTCTCTCTATATATCTCTCTTTCTCCCTTTCTCTCTAACTTGTCCAGTCAACTGTGTAATGACAATAGCCCTGTCAGGGCAGAGGACATGAATGAATAATGGAGGGAGGCACGGAGGGAGGGAAGCAGAGATTCTCACTGTTAACAAATCAAATTTCTAAATCGTGCCAAAATGTCTGTAGTAAGTAAGCAAGAGATGGAGGGAGGGAGAAATATGAACGAATAGAGAAGGAGATTGAATTGAGTGAGAAATGGAATGAGTTTCCTTCGGTATAGTTCTTTAAACAACCTTGTTTTCCTGTTTCTCTCTCTCTCTCTCTCTTACTACCTCTCAATTCAATTCAGTTCATTTTAAGGGCTTTATTGGCATTGGAAACATATGTTTACATTGCCAAAGCAAGTAAGGCATACAAATTAACAGTAAACATTACACTCACAAAAGTTCCAAGAGAATAAAGACATTTCATATGTAATTTTATGTTCAAATAAACATTAATATGGGTTGTATTTTGTGGCGGATGAATCAGAATTAGTTGCGTAACATAGATAATTAAGATGTTTTATTTGCATAATATGCTTATGTGAGATACTCGTTATTAGAATCTATCCCTTTGGACTCTGGTGTTGGCAGTTGTACTTTTCCCTCAGCTGGGGCTCAGTCACCTGGGGCCCAGAGAGGGGAGAGGTCAGGCTTGTCTTTAACATATCCCTGGTGCTATGCAGAATATCAGAAAGGGAAGAGGACAGAATGGAACATTGTCTTCATGTGTGAATGTGTCTTTACCTATTCTTAAACCATGTGAAGGGATGGTGTGATTAATGGGGAACCAATTACTTGTCTCCACAATGTCTGTGCGCAAGTCACACCCTCCTTTTCTATTGGGGGGAGGTGTATGGCAGTGTCTGGAACCATTGTATGTCCTCTCTCAGATCTTGCGCTTATCCTGGGATAGTGTATGACCTAGAGGCTCACTCCCCTCAGTGAGCTTGTCCAGGAGTGGAGTCAAGAGGGGGTTTACTTGAGATGGGAGTATCTAGAGTTGACAATTGATATATGCCATTGGATGAGTTGGTGTTTTTGTGCTATGAAGTACCAGGAACGAGATTAGAACCTCGTCATAGTGACCAAACTGAACGATAATTTATAGCGAATGCTATCTGGCTATGGGATACTCCTCTCTCAAGTAAAAGTCTTTCTTTGTGAACAGTTCCTAAATATCTGTGGTTTGTCATGTCGACTAGGGGGGTGGATCTTTGCTATAAAAGATCTCAGTATCCATTGTGTTGACACTCTCAACGGTTCATTAGAAATGGTGAATCGTTGAAAGTCAGTGCTATTACAAAGCTCTTATTATTAAATATGTAGTTTAAGTATAACTCTGAATGGTGTGTGAAGTTTGTCTCTCCTCATTTGGTAATGCAGAAATTAGCAACCACAATTAACAATTCTCTCTCTCTCTCTCTCTCCTCTATCTGTCTACAGTTGGTTTCCCTGTTCTTGATGCAACAGGTCACAAATCTTGCTGCTGTGAGGGCACACTGTGATATTTCACACAGTAAATATGGGAGTTTATCAAAATTGGATTTGTTTTCAAATTATTTCTGGGTCTGTGTAATCTGAGGGAAATATGTGTCTCTAATATGGTCATACATTTGAAGTGCAGCTCAGTTTCCACCTCATTTTATGATAAGTGTGCACATAGCCTTCTTCTCTTGAGAACCCGGTCTGCCTACGGCTGCCTACGGTGGGATTTCTCAATAGCAAGGATATGCTCAATGATGGGGCTGTTACGGTGACCCTATTACCGTTACACCAGCCGTTTACGAGTCGTGACGGCAGTCAAATTCCACTTGAGCGTTTAGTTACGGTAATTCTCCAAGATCTGATGGTGCTGATGGTCATTAGTAGCCTACTCTATTGTCCCTCTAATTCTTCATTTTTACATTTTTTAATTTTACCTTTATTTAAGTGCATATATTACATGTATTTTTTCCCCCTGCCCCTGTTTCTATACAGGTGAATGATAATGGTCCATTCTAAATCAAAACAAATTTCACACATATATTATTTAGTATATATAAAGACAAGACTAAATCAAGAACCATGTGTTTTTTTGTCCAGCCCTTTGTCTACTGATCTCCACGGATGGTTGTCGGCATGGTTGTATGTTTTTGAAAAACAAAATGGCGGCAAGCTTTACACAACTCCAGCCAATGCTTGCCATTGCTCATTGTGATCTTAGGCTTGTGGTGCTGCTGCTCGGCCATGGAAACCCATTTCATGAAGCTCCTGACCAATAGTTCTCGTGCTGACGTTGCTTCCAGACTCAGTTTGGAACTCGGCAGTGAGTGTTGTAACCCGAGAACAGAAGAGTTTTACACGTTACACACTTTCAGCACTTGCCGGTCTCGTTCTGTTAGCTTGTGTGTCCTATCACTTCGCGGCTGAGTTGTTGTTGCTCGTAGACGTTTCCACTTCACAATAACAGCACTTACAGTTGACCGGGGCCAGCTCTAGCAAGACAGAAATTTGACGAACAGACTTTTAAGAAAGGTGGCATCCTATGACCTGTATCTGTTTTTTTGGATTGTATCTCAATCCTCCGCATCTGCCTATGTCACGCTTTTCTCCGTTTTTTCTCTACGACTCCCACAAGCGTCTTGGGACTCGTTTGAAGTCGGTACAGCCGATCTGCCAACTTCTGTCTGTAGCGTCCAAACAGTTTGGGCTACACACTAATTTGACCCTTCTGTGGAAAGGTGAGACTCTCACGAACACGTACATGCCGGTTGTTCTGCTTTAAGATGCCCACAGGCCTCACAAGACTCCGGTACCAGTTGAAAAAAAATGTATTGAAGTATATATGGAGACTGTTACTTTACTTGTGTCATGCACAAAGTATATGTCCTAACCGACTTGCCAAAACTATAGTTTGTTAGCAAGACATTCTGACTTCAACTGTATCTGATTCAAATAACCAACCTTTTAGTCAATTACAAAACTACGTTTAAGAAAAGTACATGTCTAAAGATTACTTTTCAACGTTGCCTTCTCCTGAGAGTTCTCACCACTTACAAAAACATAATATTGTAGGGTAACCCTCATGGCCCTTTTCATGATGATGCTAGCTGCCATGTGAGGGAGTGCTAGCTAGCTACCAACCGGAACATTAAGCTAGCCAAGACCAATAACACAAATAAACAGATTACCCAAGTAGTGAGTGGAGATACAAACAGACTATGTTTTCCACACACAGAGCTAAGAGTAGCCTACTTGGACAAAGGGTCCCCACATTTCCCACGCCGAATAACCTGAAGCGACGAGCTCTTCTCGCAGGCTCTATTTCCCTACTTGGGAGCATTGTGAAGGTTTTGATTTTTGATCTGGTCACATGTACATTGAACAAGACAGCAGCTTTTGTGCATTTTTTGTTATTTCTATATAACTAAACATCTACTATGAATATGCCCCTTTTACAATGCGGGTCAATGGGAAAGAATGCTTGTTTCCCCCAATTTGCGAAGCGTGTTCAGGGAGAATTCCTTCTTATGACTTGAATATCGACTCGGAGTATCAGTTAGCATCATTTGAATGAACATTCTACATAGGAAATTATTGCATCACAATACCAGGCAGCCATTGAGAGTGGACCTATGAGTTTACAAGTCATATTACCAGGGTTACAGGTTCCCAGTCTGTTCTATTTACCAGTCATATTACCAGGGTTACAGGTTCCCAGCCTGTTCTATTTACCAGTCATATTACCAGGGTTACAGGTTCCCAGCCGATTCTATTTACCAGTCATATTACCAGGGTTACAGGTTCCCAGCCTGTTCTATTTACCAGTCATATTACCAGGGTTACAGGTTCCCAGCCTGTTCTATTTACCAGTCATATTACCAGGGTTACAGGTTCCCAGCCTGTTCTATTTACCAGTCATATTACCAGGGTTACAGGTTCCCAGCCTGTTCTATTTACCAGTCATATTACCAGGGTTACAGGTTCCCAGCCTGTTCTATTCATTCTATTTACCAGTCATATTACCAGGGTTACAGGTTCCAAGCCTGTTCTATTCATTCTATTTCTTAGTAAACACCACCTACACAACAGATGCTGCACTGTCTCCTCCTCTTCACAGAACAGACACCCCCTCCTCACTAATGGATCAAGTTGAGACACGTATCTGTTCGTAGCGAAAGCCTCGTAAACAATCCTCCAGTGTAGATTAGCAATACGCTTCTCCATGGGAGGCTTACACAGGGAGTGCCAACATCCTCTCAGAGAAGAGCCCGGCGCCCGGTCCCAAACCCCCCCTGTCACCCCCTCAGCCCATACAGACGGCCTTTCTGAGCCCCCTTCACAGTCTCCGTGTGGCCCCCAGCTTTGGAGTCTTGAACGACAGGATCATTCCATCACCCTGCTGGTGTTCCCCTTCAGCCGCAGCAGAATGGACCTCTACACCACCTGCTGCAGCAGAATGGACCTCTACACCACCTGCTGCAGCAGCCTGGACCCCTACACCACCTGCTGCAGCAGTGGTGAAAGGAGGTAGGTCAGTGTCATTTGTGGTTAGACGGTCCAATCTTTGCCTATTCCCCAGGAGCTCTCTGAATGAGCCCAGTAGTGCAGCATGGATCCCTACACCACCTGCTGCAGCAGAATGGACCTCTACATCACCTGCTGCAGCAGAATGGACCTCTACATCACCTGCTGCAGCAGAATGGACCTCTACATCATCTGCTACAGCAGCATGGACCCCTACACCACCTGCTATAGCAGCATGGACACCTATACCACCTGCTGCAGCAGCATGGACCTCTACACCACCTGCTGCAGCAGAATGGACCTCTACACCACCTGCTGCAGCAGCATGGACCTCTACACCACCTGTTGCAGCAGCCTGGACCCCTTTCACCACCTGCTGCAGCAGCATGGACCCCTACATCTCCTGCTGCAGCAGCATGGATCCCTACACCACCTGCTGCAGCAGCATGGACCTCTACACCACCTGCTGCAGCAGCCTGGACCTCTACACCACCTGCTGCAGCAGCATGGACCTCTACACCACCTGCTGCAGCAGCCTGGACCCCTACACCACCTGCTGCAGCAGCATGGATCCCTACACCACCTGCTGCAGCAGCCTGGAGCCCTACATCACCTGCTGCAGCAGCATGGATCCCTACACCACCAAGCCTGGTGGACTTTGGTAAACATTCTTTTCACACCACTTCAATACCGAAGTGACGTTTTCGTTGCAGGAGAATGCAGCAGATTAGGCTAAGTAATGTAGCATATTAGGATAAGTAATGCAGCAGATTAGGATAAGTAATGTAGCAGATTAGGATAAGTAATGTAGCAGATTAGGATAAGTAATGTAGCAGATTAGGATAAGTAATGTAGCAGATTAGGATAAGTAATGCAGCAGATTAGGATAAGTAATGTAGCAGATTAGGATAAGTAATGCAGCAGATTAGGATAAGTAATGCAGCAGATTAGGATAAGTAATGCAGCAGATTAGGATAAGTAATGCAGCAGATTAGGATAAGTAATGTAGCAGATTAGGATAAGTAATGCAGCAGATTAGGATAAGTAATGTAGCATATTAGGATAAGTAATGTAGCAGATTAGGATAAGTAATGCAGCAGATTAGGATAAGTAATGTAGCAGATTAGGATAAGTAATGCAGCAGATTAGGATAAGTAATGCAGCAGATTAGGATAAGTAATGCAGCAGATTAGGATAAGTAATGTAGCATATTAGGATAAGTAATGTAGCAGATTAGGATAAGTAATGCAGCAGATTAGGATAAGTAATGTAGCAGATTAGGATAAGTAATGCAGCAGATTAGGATAAGTAATGCAGCAGATTAGGATAAGTAATGCAGCAGATTAGGATAAGTAATGCAGCAGATTAGGATAAGTAATGTAGCAGATTAGGATAAGTAATGCAGCAGATTAGGATAAGTAATGTAGAAGATTAGGATAAGTAATGTAGCAGATTAGGATAAGTAATGTAGCAGATTAGGATAAGTAATGTAGCAGATTAGGATAAGTAATGTAGCAGATTAGGATAAGTAATGTAGCAGATTAGGATAAGTAATGCAGCAGATTAGGATAAGTAATGCAGCAGATTAGGATAAGTAATGCAGCAGATTAGGATATTAATGCAGCAGATTAGGATAAGTAATGCAGCAGATTAGGATAAGTAATGTAGCAGATTAGGATAAGTAATGTGGCAGATTAGGATAAGTAATGTAGCAGATTAGGATAAGTAATGCAGCAGATTAGGATAAGTAATGCAGCAGATTAGGATAAGTAATGCAGCAGATTAGGATAAGTAATGCAGCAGATTAGGATAAGTAATGCAGCAGATTAGGATAAGTAATGCAGCAGATTAGGATAAGTAATGCAGCAGATTAGGATAAGTAATGCAGCAGATTAGGATAAGTAATGTAGCAGATTAGGATAAGTAATGTAGCAGATTAGGATAAGTAATGTGGCAGATTAGGATAAGTAATGTAGCAGATTAGGATAAGTAATGCAGCAGATTAGGATAAGTAATGCAGCAGATTAGGATAAGTAATGCAGCAGATTAGGATAAGTAATGCAGCAGATTAGGATAAGTAATGCAGCAGATTAGGATAAGTAATGCAGCAGATTAGGATAAGTAATGTAGCAGATTAGGATAAGTAATGTAGAAGATTAGGATAAGTAATGTAGCAGATTAGGATAAGTAATGTAGCAGATTAGGAAACGGGTTACGAAAATCACTTTGTATCAAAGTGTCATGAAAAGATTGTCGGCGGACTTGGAAGAAGCCTCTGTCTTTACGTTGGCAGATTTCCACCCAGCCTCTTCTTGCAGCTCACGCAATTTAGTGAACCCTGGTCTCACATGACAAGCTATCAGAGGTTAGCACTCTGGTCTGGATGAAAGGGTTGTGAAACAGTGGCACATCCATTAGCCATGCTACTGGCCGTGAAACCTCTGAACAGATACTGTCTTTTTTCTACGCCCAAAGCACAGCGCGGTAGAATGGATTAATGGCTGACATAACGACCTGCTCTAAATCCAACAGGAACAAATGCGAGAGAGATAGATAGATAGATAGATAGAGAGAGAGAATTAGTGATGGAGAAAGGAAAACATAAGTATGCTGACTGGAGGAAAGAAGAGACAGAGGATTTCCGTGTTTGAGGGATGGAGACAGAGGAATAGCGATTAGGGAGAGGAGACAGATGAATAGAGATGGAGGGAGAGGGAGAGGAGAGTGGAGACAGATGAATAGAGATGGAGAGGGGAACATAGACAGAGGGACAGGGAGAGGCAGAAGAGATGGGAGAACTATACCTAGACAAATTGGGAACAGAAATTAAATGAAATAAGTTACGCGGCAAAATTTGCTAAGCAATTACAGGTTCTGCGTCCCAAATGGCACCCTATTCCCTATATCCTGATGGGGTCAAATGTAGTGCACTACATGTACAGTGCATTCGGAAAGTATTCAGACCCCTTCCCTTTTTCCACATTCTGTTACGTTACAGCATTATTCTAAAATGGATTTAAACATTTTTTTCCCCTCATCAATCTACACACAATTCCCCATAATGACATCACAATACCCCATAATGACATCACAATACCCCATAATGACATCACAATACCCCCTAATGACATCACAATACCCCATAATGACAAAGTGAAAACAGGTTTTTAGACATTTTAGCAAATGTATATATATATATATATATATATAAAAAATCATAAAACACAAATACCTTATTTACATGAGTATTCAGACCCTTTGCTATGAGACTCAACATTGAGCTCAATTGCATCATGTTTCTATTGATCATCCTTGAGATGTTTCTACAAATTGATTGGAGTCCACCTGTGGTAAATTCAATTGATTGGACATGATTTGGAAAGGCACACACCTGTCTATATAAAGTCCCACAGTTGACAGTGCATGTCAGAGCAAAAACCAAGCCATGAGGTCGAAGGAATTGTCCGCAGAGCTCCGAGACAGGATTGTGTCGTGTCACAGCTCTGGGGAAGGGTACCAAAACATTTCTGCAGCATTGAAGGTCCCCAAGAACACAGTGGCTCCCATATTCTTAAATGGAAGTTTGGAACCTCCAAGACTCTTCCCAGAGCTGGCCACCTGGCCAAACTGAGTAATCTGGAGAGAAGGGCCTTGATCAGCCACCTAACCCAAGAATTCTGTACAATAATTTTAGCTGAAAAGCACAAAGTCTTGAATCTTGCATCGTTTTATATATCAACTCATACCATGGAATCGGTACATCAAACATCTCTTCCCAACTGTTTTGCAATCTGTATGGCACAGTTGTCAACATCCTGGTCCTCAAATGAAACTGGTATACTTTCCTATTTCTGCTATTTTAATTCCTCCGTCAGTTTTGATCCTTTATATTGGGCAGACAGACCAGTTCCCTACCTCCTCCTGCTGCCACCTTCCTCCCCTTATTGTTGTGGTAATGCTGTAATCAATTGGTTTTAATCTTGGAGGATTATCATACAATTATGATTACTCCATGAAAGACATAACCATTCCAATTTACAATATAATTTAAAAATGAAATACACACCTGTCTGTATAAGGTCCCACAGTTGACAGTGCAAAAACTAAGCCATGAGGTCGAAGGAATTGTCCGTAGCGCTCCGAGACAGGATTGTGTCGTGGCACAGATCTGGGAACGGTACCCAAAAATGACTGCAACATTGAAGGTCCCCATGAACACAGTGGCCTCCATCATTCTTAAATGGAAGAAGTTTGGAACCACCAAGACTCTTCATAGAGCTGGCCGCCGGGCCAAACTGAGCAATCGGGGGGAGAAGGGCCTTGGTCAGGGAGGCGACCAAGAACCCGATGGTCACTCGGACAGCTCCAGAGTTCCTATGTGGAGATGGGAGAACCTTCCAGAAGGACAACCATCTCTGCAGCACTCCACCAACCAGGCCTTTATGGTAGAGTGACCAGATGGAAGCCACTCTTCAGTAGAAGGCACATGACAGCCCACTTGGAGTTTGCCTTAAAGGCACCTAAAGACTGTCAGACCATGATAAAAAAGATTATCTGGTCTGATGAAACCAAGATTGAACTCTTTGGCCTGAATGCCAAGCGTCACGTCTGGAGGAAACCTGGCACCATCCCTACGGTGAAGCATGGTGGAGGCTGCATCATGCTGTGGGGATGTTTTTCAGCTGCAGGGACTGGGAGACTAATCAGGATCGAGGGAAAGATGAACGTAACAAAGTACAGAGAGATCCTTGATGAAAACCTGCTCCAGAGCGCTCAGGACCTCAGACTGGGGCGAAGGTTCACCTTCCAACAGGACAGCGACCCTAAGCACACAGCCAAGACAACACAGCCAAGTGACTTCAGGACAATTATCTGAAAGTCCTTGGATTGGTAGCCAGTGCAAATTTGGAATACAGCCTTGGAGTAATTTAATGTAGAGATGGGCATGTGTATGCAATTGTAAAAAGCTTATTTTTACCTTGAAATGGAGGCAAATTATTATCTATTCAGTTCCCTTACACCCTTTCCTCCTTGCACCTGCACCTCCCCTCTCTCCATGTCTCTCTCTTTCTCTCCCTCTCTCCTGGCACCTCTCATCACTCCTTCTCTCTCACCTTCTCTCTCTCTCCTTCTCTCTCTCTCTCTTTCTCTCTCTCACCCTCCCTCTTTCCCTCAGGGGGGCAGGCTCTAATAAAAGAGAGGTTGGATGAACACAGAAAGTAAACAGTTTTATTTACTGTGCTCCTTTGCTAATTTTCCTCTGACCATAGCTAATGTGTTCTGAGCCTTCACCTCCCTGCTTCCTTTTCCCTCCCTCCCTCCCTCCCTCCCTCCCTCCCTCCCTCCCTCCCTCCCTCCCTCCCTCCTTCTGTCTCTCTTCCCCCTCCCTCCCTCCCTCCCTCCCTCCCTCCCTCCCTCCCTCCCTCCCTGCCTCCCTCCCTCCCTCCCTCCCTCCCTCCCTCCCTCTCTTCTCGCTTCTCTCTCTCCCTCGCTCTCTCCATCCCCCCTCCTTCCTTCCCTCTCTCTTTCCCCCCTCCCTCCCTACCTCCTTCTCTCTTTTTCTCCCCTCCCTATCTCTCCCCCTCCTTCCTTCCCTCTCTCTCCCCTTTCTCCTTTGCTTTCCTTCCTCTCTCACTTTCTTGTCATCAATTTCTTTATTTTCTATCTACTGTCTAATTAGCTATTCACTGATGCATACAGGAGGCTATTTAATTCACACATGCACACACACAC
This sequence comes from Salmo trutta, assembly GCF_901001165.1. Classification (NCBI taxonomy): domain Eukaryota; kingdom Metazoa; phylum Chordata; class Actinopteri; order Salmoniformes; family Salmonidae; genus Salmo; species Salmo trutta. The sequence goes on along the minus strand of NC_042964.1, from coordinate 2,472,220 downwards.
ACACACACACACACACACACACACACACACACACACACACACACACACACACACACACACACACACACACACACACACACACACACACACATGCTCACACACGCAGATGCAGAGTCAGCCATGAATGTTATGATATGTTGTCCCCCGTCCCCCGTCCCCGTCCCCCGTCCCCGTCCCCCGTCCCCTGTCTCTGTCTCTTCTTCTCTCTTCTTCTCTTCCTCAATCTCTCCCTTAAGGCAGTGTGGGTGTTGCACGAATCACTGACACATCTGACAAATCTCTCATGTACACACACACACACACACACACGAGTGAGCGTTAAAGTCAAGGAGGAGGCAGGGAGAAGATGAGAGAGAGAGAAGGGCATGTCTGGAGTTAAGGAGAGAGGGAGAGAGGAAAGAGAGAGAAGAGAAATGAGAGAGAGGGGAGAGAGGAAAGAGAGAGAGAAGAGAACGGCGAGAGAGGGAAGAGAGGAACTGGGAACTGAGGTAGCAGAAGCAGCAGTCTCTCTTGATTTTACCAGGACTTCGTCTTGTTGACAAGTAACAGAATATAGGGTGTGGGAGAAGTGTGTGTGTGAGAGTGTGTCTGTGTGTCTGTGTGTTTGTGACTGTGTGTGTGTGTGACTGTGTGTGTGACTATATGTGTGTTTGATTGTATGTGACTGTATATGTGACTGTATGTGTGTGTGTGTTATAATGAAACAGCTTGTGTTTTCCCTCTCTCAGCATTTCATAGACGACAAGCTTATTAGGACATAATTAGAGGAGAGAGGGATTAAGGAGAGAGAGAGGGATGGGAGAGAGCGATGGGAGAGAATAGAGAAAGGGGGGAGAGAAAGAAAGAAATTAACACAAGAACCCAAATCTGATTAAACAAATGCAGATGACCACAGTAACATTAGGACCATGGTAACATATCGCCACGGTAACATATCGCCACGGTAACCATGTTTCACTTTGTTTTATTTGAGAGGTTGATGAGGAGGGTTGCTATGGTGACAACAGTTCGGCCCAGAGATTCTCAAACACAGTGTTTGGTTGACTTCGCTTTCTCTCTCTCTCTCTCGCTCTCTCTCTCTCTCTCTCTCTCTCTCTCTGTCGCCCTCTCTCGCTCCATCTCTCTCTCTCTCCCTTGCCTCATCTCTCTCTCTCTCTTTCTCTCTCTTTCTCTCTCTCTCCATCTTGCCCCATCTTTCCCTCTCTCTAACCATCTCTCTCCATCTTGCACCATATCTCTCTCTCTCTGTGTCTCTCTCTCTCCGTTGTGGTACCATCTGTCGAGCTCTACCTGCTCCCTAGTGATGCTGTCTGAAGATCCTTGGCCTTCTCGCCTCTTCTCATGCCTCCATCTCAACCATCTGTCTCTGGATCTTCACTCCTCTAATCTCTGTCTCTCCTATTACCTCATCTCGCCGGGCTAAATATCTCTCCACCAAAAGAAGAAAAGAAAGAGAGAGAGAAAGACAGAAGGATGAGGAAAGAAAGAGAGAAAAAAGGAGATAAACTGACAGGAGAAGAGATGAGATGAGAAGAGAAGGAGGGATTATAAAAATATGAATAAATGAATGAATTTAAACAGTGTTCAAACGGAGTCAGATTCAGTGGTGTGGAGATTAGGTGTGATTGTCTGTGTGTGTCGGCATATTGACGTGAGCACAAATGTTGTGTGTGTGTGTGTGTGTGTGTGTGTGTGTGTGTGTGTGTGTGTGTGTGTGTGTGTGTGTGTGTGTGTGTGTGTGTGTGTGTGTGTGTGTGTGTGCGCGTGGTTTTACATTTGGCAAAGAGGGGATTAGAGAAATTGGATCAAGGTAAGCATGTGAGAAAATGTGTGTATATGTGTCTGTGAATGAGTGTGTGTGTGTGTGTGTGTGTGTGTGTGTGTGTGTGTGTGTGTGTGTGTGTGTGTGTGTGTGGTGTGTGTGTGTGTGTGTGTGTGTGTGTGTGTGTGTGTGTGTGAAAAGATATTGGCTCAGATTATCCTCAATCCCTACTGAGATAGAGAGTGGGAGGGAGAGAGAGAGAGAATCCATGTGAGGTTAAAATAGTTTGTGATTTGTGCCTCTTTAAAAAATGTAAATTCAGCAAAGAAAAGAAACGTCCCTTTTTCAGGACCCTGTCTTTCAAAGATAATTCGTAAAAATCCAAATAACTTCACAGATCTTCATTGTAAAGGGTTTTAACACTGTTTCCCATGCTTGTTCAATGAACCATAAACAATTAATGAACACGCACCTGTGGAACGGTCATTAAGACTCTAACAGCTTACAGACGGTAGGTAATTAAGGTCACAGTTATGAAAACGTAGGACACTAAAGAGGCCTTTCTACTGACTCTGAAAAACACCCAAAGAAAAATGCCCAGGGTCCCTGCTCATCTGCGTGAACGTGCCTTAGGCATGTTGCAAGGATGCATGAGGACTGCAGATGTGGCCAGGGCAATAAATTGCAAATATCCGTACTGTGAGACGCCTAAGACAGCGCTACAGGGAGACAGGACAGACAAATGACCGCCCTCACAGTGGCAGACCATGTGTAACAACACCTGCACAGGATTTATCCATCCGAGCATCACACCTGCGGGACAGGTACAGGATGGCAACAACAACTGCCCGAATTACACCAGGAACACACAATCCCTCCATCAGTGCACAGACTGTCCGCAATAGGCTGAGAGAGGCTGGACTGAGGGCTTGTAGGCCTGTTGTAAGGCAGGTCCTCACCAGACATCA
>NC_042964.1:2452932-2463990 GCF_901001165.1 Salmo trutta | reverse complement strand
GGGGGGAGGGAGAGGGAGGGAGGGGAGAGAGAGAATCACCTCTCATCTCTGAATCCCCATAGGAGGAAGCTAGTGTCTGACACAGTCCTGTTGGATCAACAGAACGTGTTACTGCACGTGGGAGTGGAGAGATTATTTTACACAACAGTGGGTTAGATTCCATTTCCTTTTGCCATTCAGCCGATGCTTTTATCCAAATGTGGATCAAATGTGGGTCCCGTGTGGTTCAGTTGAGTTCAGTGTGGCACTAGCAACTCCAGGGTTGTGGGTTCAATTCCCACGTGGGACCAGTAAAAACATGGATGCATTTCACTACTGTAAGTCACTTTGGATAAAATCGTCTGCTTTCTGTAAAAAAAAAAGGACATGGTGTTTAAGGTGCTTTATAATATTACCATGAATCAAACCTTTATAATATTACCATGAATCAAACCTTTATAATATTACCATGAATCAAACCTTTATAATATTACCATGAATCAAACCTTTATAATATTACCATGAATCAAACCTTTATAATATTACCATGAATCAAACCTTTATAATATTACCATGAATCAAACCTTTATAATATTACCATGAATCAAACCTTTATAATATTACCATGAATCAAACCTTTATAATATTACCATGAATCAAACCTTTATAATATTACCATGAATCAAACCTCAAGCAACTTTTCCTTCTTTATACCAGCTGTTGATTCATGTTACCCTACACCCACCCACTCCCTACACACACACACACACACACACACACACACACACACACACACACACACACACACACACACACACACACACACACACACACACACCCACCCACTCCCTACACACACACACACACACACACACACACACACACACACACGTCCTTCACACGCTGGCGTGTGTGCCTGTATAGACCGGTTAAAGGCTTCCATGACGACACCAGTTGAGGTGTGTCGACCGCTTGAGTCAAGTTCTATAGAGACCAGCAGACAGTCCTACACAGGAGAGAAAGAATGAGAGGGTATATTTGTGTATATACAGGACCAATCACCTACATCAAAGGTTTTATTTATTTATTTTTACTATTTCCTACACAGCTTTGCACACTCGTGGCATTCTCTCAACCAGCTTCACCTGGAATGCTTTTCTAACAGTCTTGAAGGAGTTCCCACATATTCTGAGTACTAGTGATGCAACGAGATTACATTTTTGTCCGATACCGATGTCTGATATTTTCCTTGCCAAAAAAAAACAACGTTACCGTTACCACGATAATTTATTTTTATCATTTTAGAGGCCTTTTAAGCATTCTAGTACAGTTAAATAGTTAACACACAAATGGACGCAGCGGTCTAAGGCACTGCATCTCAGTGCAAGAGGCGTTACTACAGTCCCTGGTTCGAATCCAGGCTGTATCACATCCGGCCGTGATTGGGAGTCCTATAGTGCGGAGCACAATTGGCCCAGAGTCGTCCGGTTTTGGCCGGGGTAGGCTAACTGACATTTCAGGCCGTCAATGTAAATAAGAATTTGTTCTTATTAACTAGCGGAACGTCTAGATGTAAGATTAACTGACTTGCCTAGTTAAATAAAGTTTACACACCACACTGACCAAAACGTAATTTTGTTGGTATTTATTGTCCCCATTACCTGTAAAACAAAACCTATTTCCTTCATTTACTTGCTGTGCTATTTCGTTGTTCGTTTGTTCAGTCATTTCATTACACAGTGTAATCAATATCACTCATATTTCATATGTCACAACGATTCAGCGATACGTATGCTATGATGCTGGTGAAGTTGTCTTGCACACCTACAGTGCTGGTCATAAAAGCTAGCTAGCTCATGGATACAAACAATATTCTTCCCCAAAAACATAGCAAAACAACATAATCTGTTTCAGTAGCTATAGTTAGCTCGCTAGCTATATAGCTAGGTGTCATCATCTAAAATAACCCTAATTTACAAGACAGTTCTTATTTGATTAATGGAGGACCCATCTATGTGAAGCTAGTCACAATAAGGATTAGCCACAATAGTGGACTTTGCGGTTAGCCTTCAAAATAAAAAGTATGGCATAATTCTACTATTTGTATTCATTTGCATCACTGTCAATGACAAACTTTTATTTTGAAGGAAAACCACAAATTCCACTATTGTGCCTTATCCTTATTGTGGTTAGCTTCACAACACATAACCTGGTCCGGTCGAGCCTCATTAGCCAGATGAAGCTAGCTGGCTGCTTATAACTTTAGCTTTGGGCAACAGGGTTAAGTAGCTGGCTAGCTATTTATTTTCATGAACTGAAGTTTAATTTCAATAGGCGAACAACAAGTGGCAACCTAGCTAATAGCATTCCTAAATCATTGCTAAGAATAATGAAAATGACTGCAGGTTCTACTAGTCATTGTTTTCAGGCTGGTTGTATTGGTGCTAGCTAGGTACCAAGCTAAAGCTAGCTACCCCAGAAGTTGCAGTCGAACAAATTATGCTTTATTACCAACACGGTATTGTAAACACATCGTTCGTGGCCGGTGTTTGCTTGTTTGCAGACTTTTTTGTACAGCTTTGACAGTGCTACTGTATCTTTTTTGACACGCAAAAACCCAAACGGCGTTCCATAGTATGTATGTCGTGAAGCTAATAGCAGGGACGCTATTCCTGTGTAACTCTTGGTAGTGTTAACCGGTGCTCGACTAGCCAACATCACCCACGACAGAGAACAGTTGGTTGTCAAAGGCAATGAATTCCATTATCTTGGCTTTAATGGATTTAGCCTTTGAGTTGTCTCGCTGAAATTTTGTTACTCTTTCAAATCACTGCTTGACTTGTTGACTGCTCGATCCAAACAGCAGACATTGTGGGCTAGTTTAGAAATGCTTTGGTGCACGTACCTTCGTTATATAGGTATGCACATCAGCTTTGACATCGGTTTTGCAAATCGGGCGTTAAACTAGACATTGGCCGATTCCGATATGTTCACCGATATATCATGCATCCCTAGTCTTGGTACTTGAACTCTGAAGCATTTATTTGGGCTGCAATTTCTGAGTCTGGTAACTCTAATGAACTTATCCTCTGCAGGAGAGGTAACTCTGGGTCTTCCTTTCCTGTGGCGGTCCTCATGAGAGCCAGTTTCATCATAGCGATTGATGATTTTTTGCGTCTGCACTTGAAAGAAAACGTTTCTCTTTGCTTATTTGAGCAGTTCTTGCTATAATATTGACTTTGTCTTTTACCAAATAGAGCTATCTTCTGTATACCACCCTACCTTGTCACAACACATTCTGATTGGCTCAAACGCATTAAGAAGGAAAGACATTCCACAAATTAACTTTTAACAAGGCACATCTGTCAATTGAAATGCATTCCAGGTGACTACCTCATTAAGCTGGTTGAGAGAATGCCAAGAGTGTGCAAAGCTGTCATCAAGGCGGCTATTTGAAGAATCTCAAATCTAAAATATATTTTGATTTGTTTAATACTTTTTTGTTTACTAAATGATTCCATATGTGTTATTTCATAGTTTGATGTCTTCACTAATATTCTGCAATGTAGAAAATACTAAACATATTGAAAAACCCTGGAATGAGTAGGTGTCCAAACTTTTGACTGCTCCTGTATATACACACACATTATACATACAGTTGAAGTCGGAAGTTTACACACATCTTAGCCAAATACATTTAAACTCAGTTTTTCACAATTCCTGACATTTAATCCTAGTAAAAATTCCCTGTTTTAGTTCAGTTAGTATCACCACTTTATTTTAAGAATCTGAAATGTCAGAATAATAGTAGAGAGAATGATTGATTTATTTCAGCTTTCATTTCTTTCATCACATTCCCAGTGGGTTAGAAGTTTACATACACTCAATTAGTATTTGGTACCATTGCCTTTAAATTGTTTACCTTGGGTCAAACGTTTCGGGTAGCCTTCCACAAGCTTCCCACAATAAGTTGGGTGAATGTTCTATAGGATTGAGGTCAGGGCTTTGTGATGGCCACTCCAATACCTTGATTTTTTTGTAGTCTGGCTTTTTTTATGGCGGTTTTGGATCAGTGGCTTCTTCCTTGCTGAGCGGCCTTTCAGGTTATGACGATATAGGACTCGTTTTACTGTGGATGCAGATACTTTTGTACCGGTTTCCTCCAGCATCTTCACAAGGTACTTTGCTGTTGTTCTGGGATTGATTTGCACTTCTCGCAACAAAGTACGTTCATCTCCAGGAGACAGAACGCGTCTCCTTCCTGAGCGGTATGACGGCTGCGTGGTCCCATGGTGTTTATACTTGCGTACTATTGTTTGTACAGATGAACGTGGTACCTTCAGGCGTTTGGAAATTGCTCCAAAGGATGAACCAGACTTATATATACAGTTGAATATACAGTTGAAGTCGGAAGTTTACATCCACTTAGGTTGGAGTCATTAAAACTCGTTTTTCAACCACTCCACAAATTTCTTGTTAACAAACTATAGTTTGGCAGGTCGGTTAAGACATCTACTTTTTGCATGACACAAGTCATTTTTCCAACAATTGTTTACAGACAGATTATTTCACTTATAATTCACTGTATCACAATTCCAGTGGGTCAGAGGTTTACACTAAGTTGATTGTGCCTTTAAACAGCTTGGAAAATTCCAGAAAATGATGTCATGGCTTTAGAAGCTTCTGATAGGCTAATTGACATAATTTGAGTCAATTGGAGGTGTGCCTGTGGATGTATTTCAAGGCCTACCTTCAAACTCAGTGCCTCTTTGCTTGACATCAAGGGAAAATGAAAAGAAATCAGCCAAAACCTCAGAAAATAAATTGCAGACCTCCACAAGTTTGGTTCATTCTTGGGGGCAATTTCCAAACGCATGAAGGTAAAACCAGACGCAAGCTGCCCAGAGCCTACCAGACGAGCTAAATGCTTTTTATGCTCACTTCGAGGCAATCAACACTGAAGCATTTACGAGAGCACCGGCTGTTCTGCGTGACTGTGTGATAACGCTCTTGGTAGCCGATGTGAACAAAACCTTTAAACAGGTCAACATTCACAAAGCCGCTGGGCCAGACGAATTACCAGGACGTGTACACAAAGCATGCTCACATCAACAGCATCAGCAACATTCCCCCGGACACCCTAGACCCACTCCAATTCGCATAGATCCACAGATGACGCAATCTCAATCCCACTCCACCCTGCCCTTTCTCACCTGGGCAAAAGGAACAACTATGTGAAAATGCTGTTCATCGACTAGTTCCCTCAAAGCTCATCTCTAAGCTATGGACACTGGGACTAAACACCTCCCTCTGCAACTGGATCCTGGACTTCCTGACGGGCCGCCCCCAGGTAGTAAGGATAGGAAACAACATGTCTGCCACGCTGATCCATAACACTGGGGCCCCTCAGGGGTGCGTGCTCAGTCCCCTCCTGTACTCTCTGTTCACCCACAACTGCGTGGCCAAACACGACTCCAACACCATCATTAAGTTTGCTGACGACACAACAGTGGTAGGCCTGATCACCGCCAATGATGAGACGGCCTATAGGGAGGAGGTCAGAGAACTGGCAGTGTGATGCCAGGACAACAACCTCTCCCTCAATGTGAGCAAGACAAAGGAGCTGATTGTGGACTACAGGAAAAGGAGGGCCAAACACGCCCCCATTCACATCGACGGGGCTGTAGTGGAGCGGGTCGAAAGTTTCAAGTTCCTTGGTGTCCACATCACCAACAAACTATCATGGTCCAAACACACCAAGACAGTTGTGAAGAGGTCATGACAACACCTTTCCCCCTCAGGAGACTGAAAAGATTTGGCATGGGTTCTCAGATCTTCAAAAGGTTATGCAGCTGCACCATCGAGAGCAACCTGACTGGTTTAATCACCGCCTGGTATGGCAACTGCTCGGCATCTGACCGTAAGGCACTACAGAGTGTAGTGTGAACGGCCCAGTACATCACTGGGGCCAAGCTTCCTGCCATCCAGGACCTATATAATAGGCGGTGTCAGAGGAAAGCCCATAAAAGTTTCAGAGACTCCTGTCACCCAAGTTATAGACTGTTTTGTCTGCAACCGCACGGCAAGTGGTACCGGAGCGCCAAGTCTAGGACCAAACATTTTATTAGTATGTAACTGTTATGAAAGTTGTATTGTTAATTTTGTTTTGTATTTAAACGCCACTTTAAACGTGTGCATGACACTGCAACAAAATTTCCCCATGGGGATGATAAAGTCAGTAAGTAAAAGGCTTTAATACTGTGATGACCCCCAAGCCATTGGACTGCTGAACAAATCATAAAAATCGCCAACGGACAATTTAATTTGACCCCCCCCCTTGTACACTGCTGCTACTCGCTGTTTATTATCTATGCATAGTCACTTCGCCCCAACCTACATGTACAAATTACCACAACTAGCCTGTACCTCTCCACACTGACTCGGTACGAGTTCCCCCTGTATATAGCCTCCACACTGACTCGGTACCGGTACCCCCTGTATATAGCCTCCACATTGACTCTGTACCGGTACCCCTGTATATAGCCTCCACACTGACTCGGTACCGGAGCCCCCTGTATATAGTCTCATTACTAGCCTGTACCCCCTGTATATAGCCTCCACACTGACTCGGTACCGGAGCCCCCTGTATATAGTCTCATTACTAGCCTGTACCCCTCCACACTGACTCAGTACTGGTACCCCCTGTATATAGTCTCATTACTACCCTGTACCCCCTGTATATAGTCTCATTACTACCCTGTACCCCTCCACACTGACTCGGTACCGGAGCCCCCTGTATATAGTCTCATTACTAGCCTGTACCCCTCCACACTGACTCAGTACCGGTACCCCCTGTATATAGCCTCCACACTGACTCGGTACCAGAGCCCCCTGTATATAGCCTCCACACTGACTCTGTACCGGTACCCCCTGTATATAGCCTCCACATTGACTCGGTACCAGTGCCCCCTGTATATAGCCTTCACACTGACTCGGTACCGGAGCCCCCTGTATATAGCCTCCACACTGACTCGGTACCGGAGCCCCCTGTATATAGCCTCCACACTGACTCTGTACCGGTACCCCCTGTATATAGCCTCCACATTGACTCGGTACCAGTGCCCCCTGTATATAGCCTCCACACTGACTCGGTACCGGAGCCCCCTGTATATAGCCTCCACACTGACTCGGTACCGGAGCCCCCTGTATATAGCCTCCACACTGACTCGGTACCGGAGCCCCCTGTATATAGCCTCCACACTGACTCGGTACCGGAGCCCCCTGTATATAGCCTCCACACTGACTCGGTACCGGAGCCCCCTGTATATAGCCTCCACACTGACTCGGTACCGGAGCCCCCCTGTATATAGCCTCCACACTGACTCGGTACCGGAGCCCCCTGTATATAGCCTCCACACTGACTCTGTACCGGTACCCCCTGTATATAGCCTCCACATTGACTCGGTACCAGTGCCCCCTGTATATAGCCTCCACACTGACTCGGTACCGGTGCCCCCTGTATATAGCCTCCACACTGACTCGGTACCGGAGCCCCCTGTATATAGCCTCCACACTGACTCGGTACCGGTGCCCCCTGTATATAGCCTCCACACTGACTCGGTACCGGAGCCCCCTGTATATAGTCTCCACACTGACTCGGTACCGGTGCCCCCTGTATATAGCCTCCACACTGACTCGGTACCGGTGCCCCCTGTATATAGCCTCCACACTGACTCGGTACCGGAGCCCCCTGTATATAGCCTCCACACTGACTCGGTACCAGTGCCCCCTGTATATAGCCTCCACACTGACTCGGTACCGGAGCCCCCTGTATATAGCCTCCACACTGACTCGGTACCAGTGCCCCCTGTATATAGCCTCCACACTGACTCGGTACCGGAGCCCCCTGTATATAGCCTCCACACTGACTCGGTACCGGTACCCCCTGTATATAGCCTCCACACTGACTCGGTACCGGTACCCCCTGTATATAGCCTCCACACTGACTCGGTACCGGAGCCCCCTGTATATAGCCTCCACACTGACTCGGTACCGGAGCCCCCTGTATATAGCCTCCACACTGACTCGGTACCGGAGCCCCCTGTATATAGCCTCCACACTGACTCGGTACCGGAGCCCCCTGGATATAGCCTCCACACTGACTCGGTACCGGAGCCCCCTGTATATAGCCTCCACACTGACTCGGTACCGGAGCCCCCTGTATATAGCCTCCACACTGACTCTGTACCGGAGCCCCCTGTATATAGCCTCCACACTGACTCGGTACCGGAGCCCCCTGTATATAGCCTCCACACTGACTCGGTACCGGAGCCCCCTGTATATAGCCTCCACACTGACTCGGTACCGGTGCCCCCTGTATATAGCCTCCACACTGACTCGGTACCGGAGCCCCCTGTATATAGCCTCCACACTGACTCGGTACCGGTACCCCCTGTATATAGCCTCCACACTGACTCGGTACCGGAGCCCCCTGGATATAGCCTCCACACTGACTCTGTACCGGAGCCCCCTGTATATAGCCTCCACATTGACTCTGTACCGGTACCCCCTGTATATAGCCTCCACATTGACTCTGTACCGGTACCCCCTGTATATAGCCTCCACATTGACTCTGTACCGGTACCCCCTGTATATAGCCTCCACATTGACTCTGTACCGGTACCCCCTGTATATAGCCTCCACATTGACTCTGTACCGGTACCCCCTGTATATAGCCTCCACATTGACTCTGTACCGGTACCCCCTGTATATAGCCTCCACATTGACTCTGTACCGGTACCCCCTGTATATAGCCTCCACATTGACTCTGTACCGTAATACCCTGTATATAGTCTCCACATTGACTCTGTACCGGTACACCCTGTATATAGCCTCCACATTGACTCTGTACTGGTACCCCCTGTATATAGCCTCCACATTGACTCTGTACCGGTGCCCCCTGTATATAGCCTCCACATTGACTCTGTACTGGTACCCCCTGTATATAGCCTCCACATTGACTCTGTACCGGTACCCCCTGTATATAGCCTCCACATTGACTCTGTACCGGTACCCCCTGTATATAGCCTCCACATTGACTCTGTACCGTAACACCCTGTATATAGCCTCCACATTGACTCTGTACTGGTACCCCCTGTATATAGCCTCCACATTGACTCTGTACCGGTACCCCCTGTATATAGCCTCCACATTGACTCTGTACCGGTACCCCCTGTATATAGCCTCCACATTGACTCTGTACCGGTACCCCCTGTATATAGCCTCCACATTGACTCTGTACCGGTACCCCCTGTATATAGCCTCCACATTGACTCTGTACCGGTACCCCCTGTATATAGCCTCCACATTGACTCTGTACCGGTACCCCCTGTATATAGCCTCCACACTGACTCGGTACCGGTACACCCTGTATATAGCCTCCACATTGACTCTGTACCGGTACACCCTGTATATAGCCTCCACATTGACTCTGTACCGGTGCCCCCTGTATATAGCCTCCACATTGACTCTGTACCGTAATACCCTGTATATAGCCTCCACATTGACTCTGTACCGGTACCCCCTGTATATAGCCTCCACATTGACTCTGTACCGGTACCCCCTGTATATAGCCTCCCCATTGACTCTGTACCGGTACCCCCTGTATATAGCCTCCACATTGACTCTGTACCGGTACCCCCTGTATATAGCCTCCCCATTGACTCTGTACCGGTACCCCCTGTATATAGCCTCCACATTGACTCTGTACCGGTACCCCCTGTATATAGTCTCCACATTGACTCTGTACCGGTACACCCTGTATATAGCCTCCACATTGACTCTGTACTGGTACCCCCTGTATATAGCCTCCACATTGACTCTGTACCGGTGCCCCCTGTATATAGCCTCCACATTGACTCTGTACTGGTACCCCCTGTATATAGCCTCCACATTGACTCTGTACCGGTACCCCCTGTATATAGCCTCCACATTGACTCTGTACCGGTACCCCCTGTATATAGCCTCCACATTGACTCTGTACCGGTACCCCCTGTATATAGCCTCCACATTGACTCTGTACCGGTACCCCCTGTATATAGCCTCCACATTGACTCTGTACCGTAACACCCTGTATATAGCCTCCACATTGACTCTGTACCGGTACCCCCTGTATATAGCCTCCACATTGACTCTGTACCGGTACCTGTATATAGCCTCCACATTGACTCTGTACCGGTACCCCCTGTATATAGCCTCCACATTGTTCTTCTTATTGTGTTACTTTTTATTATTATTTTTTATTTTAGTCTACTTGGTAAATATTTTCTTCTTGATTTGCACTGTTGGTTAAGGGCTTGTAAGTCAGCACGGTAAGGTCTACACTTGTTGTATTTGACACACGTGACAAATGAAGTTTGATTTGAAGACAACGTAGGAATTGCTTCGGGACAAGTCTCTGAATGTCTTGGTCTGAATACTTATGCTAATGTAATGTTTCAGTTTCAATTTTTTATAAATTAGCAAACATTTCTAGAAACCTGTTGTTGCTTGGTTATTATTTGGTATTGTGATGTCATTATGGGGTATTGTGATGTCATTATGGGGTATTGTGATGTCATTATGGGGTATTGTGATGTCATTATGGGGTATTGTGATGTCATTATGGGGTGTTGTGTGTAGATTGATGAGGGGAAAAAACAATTTCATCCATTTTAGAATAAGGCTGTAATGTAACAAAATGTTGAAAAAGTCAAAGAGTCTGAATACTTTGCGAATGCACTGTATATAAATATATTTACAAAAATGGGGGATTGGAAATGATGCAGATACTTACATTGATGGAAGCTACAATCTATCTGCAATATTAAAGCTGATCTACCCGCTAAAAAAATATTTTCAACCAAAAACACCATTAATCTCTGTACCCCTCTCATGGTCACATGGTTAAACAGGTTTAAACCTTCCTAAAAATTTGTAACCCTTCAATGGTGTGTTTGTCAAATAACATCGTTTCTGGATTTTACCAAAGGACTAAAAAGGACTGAAATGAAAATAAATACTTGAAAGGACTGAAATGAA